>NC_056744.1:268805615-268815615 GCF_019279795.1 Protopterus annectens | reverse complement strand
GATATTTGTCAGATGTACTGTTGCCTGGCTACCATACATGTTGTGTATTTCTGAAAAAGCAATTGGGATGCTGTGAAGATGTATGTCACTAACTAGTGGGAAGTATGTGGGCTTGGGACCTCTGCTCCTACGGTTGATATGTGTTAGGACAGACAGGAGGGTGTGAATGCATCAACTGAGTGAGCTCATCTATTCCAGTATTTGTGTGATATCCCCATTTTCATGGCTATAAACATCCCCATTTCTCAGACTTGGTCCACATATCTTGCACTAAGGAGTTCTGTGTATACCTCTGGACTGACCAGATTGTTTCAGACTGTCCATGTTTATTGGTCATATTTCTACTGTATTCCACATGATCATTACTTTGATTTGTGTGGTACTTCACTATGATGATTTTATGATGTATGTCAGTAACTGCTTACATGTCAGTACTAGAAGTGACTTCCTACACAACATGTCTGTTGACACAATCCCTGTTACTGTAACAACATTTATAACTGCAATACTTACAATAAATTCCCTTGCACTAAGAGGTTGTGACTTATGGTGTATATATATATATATATATATATATATATATATATATATATATATATATATATATATATATATATATATATATATATATATATATATATATATATGTCTACATATGTATATGTGTATATATATATATATATATATATATATATATATATATATATATATATATATACCCATATCCTTGTTATGTGTAAACACGAGTGTTGTACATACTCTCTGAGATGTATCCCCCCATATTATTCTGATATCTGTATATTTAGATATAAAAACATGACTGATTCAACTCTATTTTCACTTACAAGTACTAAACAATTGTAGTAGTCAAAGCAGTTGTTCACTACAATTCAGTATGTTTACTGAATGATATATTTTAAAAAAACAACTGACATTTTACAGCTCAGATGGCTTAGTGGTTAACGGTTGTGACTCTAGTGTACAGTGTCCTGGGTTCAAGACCTGCAAATGCTGTTTATTTTGTTGTTAGGCAGAACAAGGACTGTCGGATCTTCTTTCTTCTTCTTTCGGCTTTTCCCCGTTAGGGGTCACCACAGCACATCACCTGTCTGCTCATGATTCGCAGTGGAGTTTTATGGTGTCAAGTTGCCAGCCCGGCACCCAACCTTCCACAGAAAGCACACACATGCACGCACTCACACCTAGGGCCAATTTAGAGTGTCCAATCTACCTACTGTTGGATACAGAGTGGTTAAGGCAGTTTTGAGCAGCTTTAAGTGGTTTGTGTGACAGTATGTGGTACTAATGTACGGTTAAACAAATAGGCACTTACACTGTGTAGGCTTCGCTTGCCAGTGCGCAAATGTGCTTAGCATTTACATTTAAGCAATGCTTACACTTGCTAAGCATAGCTCAGCCCTGGTAACCAGTGATCACATTCCAGTCTGATAAAATAGCAGGGTAATGACATCTTTAATAAGTGTATTTAATTCCATGTACATAACATGTTTCTATGTGCTGTCATTACAGTAACAAGGGGTGTGAGTATACTGTATGGGACACCTGAGTATACATGGCTAGTACAACAATCTTTTCTCTTTGTATGTGTTTCATACATGGGTAGTATCCCAGGTTATATACACTCACACTTGCATGTATTGTATCATTGCTTTACTACTTTTAACAGTGATTTTCCAAGTAAGAGTAGATTGCAGATTGTAGTACTACAATCATACACCAATGCATGCAAAGCTGGACTTTGAGTACTGACTATTGTGTTCTTGGTGTGTGAGCTGTATGTAATTAAGTATCTCCTTAACTGTAGACTACTATGTGTTTAGAATATGTCATTGAGGGCTACTGCCATGCAGTAATGGCATACCTATCAGTGTCAGACATCTATCTGTCAAAACAATCATCCTAATGCATAACCTGTTGGCTAGTTAATTTCTGTCTGTCCTCTGTACAGATGTCCAGATGTCAGGTATACATCTTGGCTGCTTACAGGCAATCTATAATTGACTGACACTGACATGCCTGCCCAGCTGTTATGAATGCCACAGCTAGGAAACCCCATCCTGTATGGACCACATGCGATGGACACCTCAACCAGACTACCACAGTCAACAGAACATGCTTGGGTACAGGTCTCTAACACAGACACTGGCCATGTTATGTAATATATGTTGCATACATGTCAATTGGAGCACATCACTGGCCCTCTGCAAGAGAAAACCAGATGATTGGATGTTGAATTAAACTGTCTCCCTGGGGATCACTCAAGTGGCATCAGTTGATAGATGGCCTGCTGACAAATGTCAGGTGCCATGATACCAATGTACCCACATGCCCTACTCTTCTCATCTTTAAATGTACATTAGCCTGGTACACACCTAAAAACACCTGTACCTATGGACCCCAGTACTGACAAATGTGTCAGTGTGCATAACTGAGAATAACAGTGTATGTGTGCTTGTAAACTTGTAGTTGATAATACTCTGAGGGCCTTCTCACCCACTACACCCCCCATTGCCATACTTGGAAATGGCTGCTGTTGTAATTGACATTAAATGTACCTTGTTACACTCTTCACCCTATGGGCTATCTGGAGTTTGCAGTACCAGCATGACACTGTTCTACAAATGGGTAGATAGGTGTGGGTTACTCTCTGAGTCCTGGCAAATGTGTGTAAGTGTGTGAGTGTGCATATTTGTAGGACACAACATTCTGAGGTCACATTCTCCAAATACAATAAACGTTGCTGTACATTATAAAGGATAGTGATGCTGCTGACATTAGGAGAGCCATGAAAAACCATCACCCTACTATCCCTGTGGCATGTGCAATAAATGCATATCATTGTAGTAGCACTGATTAGATAGACAAGAGGTTGTATTGCAGTCCTGGTCAATGTGTGATTGTGGATATGTCAGAGCATTATCATGGGTTTCAGTGAGTACAATATCCAATGCGGGGTGTGGGTGCTGGGTATACTGTCTTTACACCATGGTACCCCAATACATGTCCCAAGATCCACTGTATGAGGACCACTGTCACCATCAACCATACAGGTAACTGATTACACTATACAACCCAATGATGCATGTGCTGTGTGCAAAATCTATGTAACAGAATGGACTCACTAACAAGGTAATTAGCACTGCTAAACCCAGGTCTGTCAAATGTGTCTATTACCATAAGTGTTGTCAATGTGTATATGACAGTATGTCATACTATGTATTGTGCATTAACACCCAGTACATCCCCCAATACCATACTGTACAAGGCCTGGTGATGTTCTTCACTTAACAGGAAACACGGGACACACCTCACCATAAAAGCTCTGTGGTGTGTGCAATTAAAGCCAAACACATTAGTAGCAATAAGTACCTAGGTAGGGGTTCTACTCTCAGTGTTGCCAAGTAAGTGTGTGTGTATGTGAAGGGATCTACTTCAGTTTGCAGAAAACATATGTCCCAGGAGATCATTTCTCTGAGAACTAATTGGCTAAAGGTAACATTTCAAAACAATCATCTTGTGGAAATACATTAAAGCAAAACTAGTAGTGGATGTGTAAATGCCCTCTTCCCCACTGTACAGCTGTACAGTGATACATGGGTTGGTATATATACATGTGTGGGGTTGTTGTGGCCACAGCCACCCACACTGGGGTTATTGTTGTGGGTATCCCCTCAGTTATACTGTACAGTTTATGTTAACAGGTTAAGTAGTTGTTAATCACACTATGTGTGGTTCTATGCCACCCCACACTCTCCAAAGTGGGGGGCTGTGGCACCCACACTAGCACACCTATGCTTACCAACTCCAAGATTGCATTACATTGGGGAAGAGGACATATACCCTGCCAGTACCATCGTCAATGACATTAAACTGGCGAACTGATTATTTCCTGATGTGATGTTTTGGCAATTTGGTCTGGGTGGAATTACACAGGCCAAAATGAATTCACTGCAAAATGAAGTATATCCATGTGAACAGTATTCTCTGTATATTGCATCAACACCAAAGCCTCTGTGTGTGTGTGTGTGTGCGTGTGTGTGTGTGTGTGTGTGTGTGTGTGTGTGTGTGTGTGTGTGTGTGTGTGTGTGTGTGTGTGTGTGTGTGTGTGTGTGATGTTTGGTGTGTGCCACCCAGTACAGTTACAATTGTCCACTGTAGAAGAGCTGCTGACATCAGCCACCATGCACTCACCTGTATATACCCCTCAGACCTATCAGCCATGTGGCACATGCAGTTGCTGTTATACAGACCTGTTATCTGTGTTCAGCTGTACCTGGGATATGACACAGTCAATGTGTCACCACAGTGCTACACCCCTTGTTGGACAGGATAGCAGACCAACATCCTGCTGACACATAGACACCTAGAACACAAACAGCATACATTGTGGAGACCACAATCAGTCAGTGTTAATAACATCTATAATGCATCATGGCTGGACAGCTACACACCCTGATGTGTAAGCATTAATCAATCCAGCTGAAAACATGTTAAGTAGCATTGCATTGCTAAACCTTAGGAAATTCACCCTGTGCATCAGAACCATATCAGCATGTCCCTGCATTGATGGTATGGATGACAGGGATGTGGCACAGATATCATCATATGCACAGGGTGTGTTGTGGGTTTGCCAGAAACCTAGGCTGAGCTGTTTGGTTGACATCATGTGTGTGGGTTAGGGGGTTCTTTATTAAATGGGCTGTGCAGATGTGGTGTGTGTAGGTATGGAGGTGCCCTAGCTGTATTGGTGAAGTGTGTGTGTGAATGTATGCACACGTCTGCCATGTGGCAGCCCTATACAGGAGTTTGTTGGACACCTGTAGACAGTATTTGGCAGGGTGTACAGTTCACTGTCTCCAGCCACAGACATGAGAACTGTGCCTGCCAGGGGTTTCATGGACACTATCAGGCAGAAGCCCAGATTTGGTACTCTCCCCTGATGATGACAATTGTCCACTGAATCCGTGTCCCTGTTAGGACCGGCCAGGACCATGTGCACATGGGCTGCTGTATTATGGTGTGGACAGCACCCACCCCCCACCCCCACTGAGCTGGTGCTGTTACTGCCGCCACGGGAGCAGCCGTGAGTTGTTGCATGTACACGTATGCCTCCACCTGTTGGTGTTGCTGACCTACGTCCACGTGGCCACCGCCCTACTCCCACCACATGCTTTAACACAGACATCACACGTTTGAGAATTCCCACCATTTCACCCAACCATCTATCCATGACCTCTGCAAAATAACAGTGGGCACCTGCAAGATCACAGATGTTATCAAGTACAGCAGAATGAGTACCCCACTGGAGCCTTAGACTCTGTCTGGTGTAACATTCGATACATGCCTGTGCCTCCATGATGGCCCGAAACATGCATCTAGTGACACCTGCTGTGGCACTTCTCCCAGGGACATGATGGCCAGCAGCCCTCCTACGAGCACCCTTGTACATCTGCCTGTGTGGTACCTCACTGGTCACATGGCTATGGCTGCTGTGTAGAGACACACTTGCCATAGTCCCCACACTCTCCTGTCCCATGCCACCACCTGCCAAATGTCCCTCATCTATGGTCACTGGTGATGGGGTATGTATGGGCATTGAGACTGTGTGCTGGGATGGGGTGGATAAAAGTGGGATGTCAACCGATAGCACAGCTTCAGCCCCTGACAACCCTGCCTGTGCCTCACCATGCCTATAATCATTGTCAGAGTCTATATGGACACTAACATCAGTTTGCATGCAGGAAGGATCCTGACCCACCTCGCCACCTGTGAGGGACAAATAAAAAAATGTAATTTAAGACCTGTATGCTATGGTTTACCTCTACACACACTCACACTCACACACACACACACACACACACACACACACACACACACACACACACACACACACACACACATACACACACACACACGCACACATGCACACACATGCACACACACACACACACACACACACACACACACACACACACACACACACACACACACACGCACTCACACACACACACACACACACACACACACACACACACACACACACACTTACTTACAGGTGAGATGGCACAAAAGTATTACACAGACCTCTCATTACCCAACTGTCAACATGCATGACATATGGCACTCACCAGCATGCACTGCAGCCATACTCAATCCTTGTTACCAACATTATACATCTCTATGATGCATGAGTTGTGTTAGTAGGTGATGCCCCTTCCCCTGGAACACACTGCACTCATATACACAGTATTGCTTTGCACCTGTACAGCACACTGGTATGTACTGTGCACCATACCTCACGAGTGCACACACCATTGCTGAATGTGTATATGTGTGGCAGTTATGTTTGCTGTGTTGCTCACAGCCCTTATGTGCTTGTCTGACACATACCTGGGATGATTTGAGGACTTATGTCAATAGTTAATGCCTGACCTCTGATTTGCAGATCTCATCATCATCAGTGCAGGTATGAGCAATAAAATCTGATTACACTGACAACCTGATATAAAAGGCTCATTGAAAGATTTTTTAAAAAATAACAGTCTGATGAAGCATATGTGAAAGCGCTAACCTTTTTTGTGTATTAAACCAGTTTTTTACAATGATGATATTTGATTTCGTTTATAACTATAAAGCTTGAACTAATTTGTGTGAACTGTGTGTTACATTTCTCCCGTAGTAGGAGAGAATACCTCCGTGGTTACCCCGAAGCTTGCTTTTACTACATTCCAGAAAGTATATCATTATTTACTGACATCATTCCTGATAACACACCAGCGATATATCAAACTGCTAGAAATGTTATGTATAGTAGGCCTTATATTTGAGGACAAGACCTCGACATTCTGTTGTTGTCTCTATAGTAGTGAGGTCTGTGTACTTATGATAATTGTTTACAGAGTGTCAGTATTGTGTAGCAGTGTATTGTGAATATGTTACTTGGCCTGTGTACAGACTGTGATATATGTCAGTGTTCTTTGTCCTGTTCTATCTGACATTGCATGCTACTCCAGTTGCTGGTACCCATCAGCATATATGTTTGTAGGGCCAGACTGAGACATGTACCATACCACAGTCAGGCATCAGACTACACTGTGAATCAGGCCAGTATATGTAGGGTTAGTGTGTGAGTGGCAAATATGAGGATGGTTTTGTTCACACAGTCCATATACTGTACTATTACTTAGGCTTACCATAATGTGACTGTGACTGTGTTTAGATTGGTTATGGGTATGCACTTTCACACTGGTGTCTGTTACTCTGTGCTGCTACATGCCTGTAGTGACGGCTATATTTGCAATTACATGTGTTTTCCCCCATAGGAAACTTGGGTCAGTGTTGTGGCAGTCTGCCTGTAGTTTACACAGTGCTTTGTGGCATGCCTAGCAGCTCAGTGTATTTACCTATTTGATGTTATGTCCGGATATTTGTCAGATGTACTGTTGTCTGGCTACCATACATGTTGTGTATTTCTGAAAAAGCAATTGGGATGCTGTGAAGATGTATGTCACTAACTAGTGGGAAGTATGTGGGCTTGGGACCTCTGCTCCTACGGTTGATATGTGTTAGGACAGACAGGAGGGTGTGAATGCATCAACTGAGTGAGCTCATCTATTCCAGTATTTGTGTGATATCCCCATTTTCATGGCTATAAACATCCCCATTTCTCAGACTTGGTCCACATGTCTTGCACTAAGGAGTTCTGTGTATACCTCTGGACTGACCAGATTGTTTCAGACTGTCCATGTTTATTGGTCATATTTCTACTGTATTCCACATGATCATTACTTTGATTTGTGTGGTACTTCACTATGATGATTTTATGATGTATGTCAGTAACTGCTTACATGTCAGTACTAGAAGTGACTTCCTACACAACATGTCTGTTGACACAATCCCTGTTACTGTAACAACATTTATAACTGCAATACTTACAATAAATTCCCTTGCACTAAGAGGTTGTGACTTATGGTGCATATATATATATATATATATATATATATATATATATATATATATATATATATATATATATATATATATATATATATATATATATATATACATATGTATATGTGTATATATATGTATATATATATATATATATATATATATATATATATATATATATATATATATATATAAATATACCCATATCCTTGTTATGTGTAAACACGAGTGTTGTACATACTGTCTGAGATGTATCCCACCATATTATTCTGATATCTGTATATTTATATATAAAAACATGACTGATTCAACTCTATTTTCACTTACAAGTACTAAACAATTGTAGTAGTCAAAGCAGTTGTTCACTACAATTCAGTATGTTTACTGAATGATATATTTTAAAAAAACAACTGACATTTTACAGCTCAGATGGCTTAGTGGTTAACGGTTGTGACTCTAGTGTACAGTGTCCTGGGTTCAAGACCTGCAAATGCTGTTTATTTTGTTGTTAGGCAGAACAAGGACTGTCGGATCTTCTTTCTTCTTCTTTCGGCTTTTCCCCGTTAGGGGTCACCACAGCACATCACCTGTCTGCTCATGATTCGCAGTGGAGTTTTATGGTGTCAAGTTGCCAGCCCGGCACCCAACCTTCCACAGAAAGCACACACATGCACGCACTCACTCCTAGGGCCAATTTAGAGTGTCCAATCTACCTACTGTTGGATACAGAGTGGTTAAGGCAGTTTTGAGCAGCTTTAAGTGGTTTGTGTGACAGTATGTGGTACTAATGTACGGTTAAACAAATAGGCACTTACACTGTGTAGGCTTCGCTTGCCAGTGCGCAAATGTGCTTAGCATTTACATTTAAGCAATGCTTACACTTGCTAAGCATAGCTCAGCCCTGGTAACCAGTGATCACATTCCAGTCTGATAAAATAGCAGGGTAATGACATCTTTAATAAGTGTATTTAATTCCATGTACATAACATGTTTCTATGTGCTGTCATTACAGTAACAAGGGGTGTGAGTATACTGTATGGGACACCTGAGTATACATGGCTAGTACAACAATCTTTTCTCTTTGTATGTGTTTTATACATGGGTAGTATCCCAGGTTATATACACTCACACTTGCATGTATTGTATCATTGCTTTACTACTTTTAACAGTGATTTTCCAAGTAAGAGTAGATGGCAGATTGTAGTACTACAATCATACACCAATGCATGCAAAGCTGGACTTTGAGTACTGACTATTGTGTTCTTGGTGTGTGAGCTGTATGTAATTAAGTATCTCCTTAACTGTAGACTACTATGTGTTTAGAATATGTCATTGAGGGCTACTGCCATGCAGTAATGGCATACCTATCAGTGTTAGATGTCTATCTGTCAAAACAATCATCCTAATGCATAACCTGTTGGCTAGTTAATTTCTGTCTGTCCTCTGTACAGATGTCCAGATGTCAGGTATACATCTTGGCTGCTTACAGGCAATCTATAATTGACTGACACTGACATGCCTGCCCAGCTGTTATGAATGCCACAGCTAGGAAACCCCATCCTGTATGGACCACATGCGATGGACACCTCAACCAGACTACCACAGTCAACAGAACATGCTTGGGTACAGGTCTCTAACACAGACACTGGCCATGTTATGTAATATATGTTGCATACATGTCAATTGAGCACATCACTGGCCCTCTGCAAGAGAAAACCAGATGATTGGATGTTGAATTAAACTGTCTCCTGGGGATCACTCAAGTGGCATCAGTTGATAGATGGCCTGCTGACAAATGTCAGGTGCCATGATACCAATGTACCCACATGCCCTACTCTTCTCATCTTTAAATGTACATTAGCCTGGTACACACCTAGGAACACCTGTACCTATGGACCCCAGTACTGACAAATGTGTCAGTGTGCATAACTGAGAATAACAGTGTATGTGTGCTTGTAAACTTGTAGTTGATAATACTCTGAGGGCCTTCTCACCCACTACACCCCCCATTGCCATACTTGGAAATGGC
>NC_056744.1:268773115-268800615 GCF_019279795.1 Protopterus annectens | reverse complement strand
TACCTCATACACACATACATGACTGTCTGCACTGTTTGCCATGGTATATGGAATGGTGAGGAAAGGCTACTTTTCCCACTCCTGAGGGCTACCTTTTGGATATGGGTTCCATTTCATGGTTTGTAAGATGTGTGCAAGCCATGGCTGCCTCTGTTTCAGGTGAGTGGGCAAATATCATGGACATACTTCTTGGACAGCAGAACATTACTTGGTGTGACAATGAGGCCCTGTACTTGAAGGAAGGTGTGTACTCAAGAAGAGTGAATGATGTCAGTACCTCACAAGCTGCTTCCACAATATGTTATTTGGAGTGTGTGTGCACATATGCTTCCAGTGTTTATTAAGGTATGTCTTCCCCATATTTGTTGTCCTAACATAGGATTCCAATTTACGCTTTCACTGGTCATGTTAGGATCACATTACCAGTTGTAAAAGGTGTGGAATGTGGTATTGTGATTTGTCGTTGTTTAGATCAGGAATAGTTGCCATTGTAATAGTGGTGAATACACTCTTGTAACTACTGTAAAAGGGTAATGTTTCAGACATGTCCCTACTGTAGGTCATTTGTCCCACCATTATGTTCATCTCTGTCCACACATCTTGCACTGACAGGTTGTTAGATATACTGCAGGACTCTTACATACCCTTCATATATGCCACCATGGTGACCACTGTGATGCAGTGCAGTTAGCAACAATAAGTGAACATGTGCAGCATACGTTATGGGTAGGTGTGTTAAATGTGTGCATGGTAAATTACGTGGCCATAACATGGCTGGTGTATTGACAAACCTGAACAAAACAACTCCACACTCACCAGCTACAGGCTGCTGCCCCGGTTGTATACAAGAGGGACCTAAATAGTTGTGCGAGAGATGTAATGTCAGTAACCACACCTGTGGCATTTTTACAGGGTGGGAGCAGCATTTCAGCACATCAACAGTACAAACCCACCATACTAGAGATTATGCACATCTGTTCATTACTACACTGCAGCAACAGACTATCTTATCTGACATATGCATGCAGATACTTTACAAATGAAAATTGATTAGCAACAGTGGTCTACTAATGTGCTCTGGGGCCTTAACTGAATGCTCCTCATCCATTGTGTGGGTGGCACCCACCTCCACAATGCTGTCTTCAGCTTGCTGGCTTGGCTGGTGGGCGGGTGCCCCAAGGCTGGCGAAGAGTTCCTCAGCAAGTGTCAGTGGGGGCTGGATGGCATGACCCCCACCTGTGGTTAGCTGGTCCCTCCTAACTGACATGCTGACAGGTGTGATGGAACAGATCCGTGCAGTGATGCCGCACCTGCTCATAACTGCGGTTATGCAAGCTGGCATCATTTACCCTGTGGATGAGCTCATTCCACAGGGCAATCCTCTCCTGCAGATCATGTTCCCTGGGTCCAAATAGGGTTCCTTGATGTAGTACAATGAAGATTATGATGACATAATTTTACTGGGGTGTATACCCACATGAAGCCCTGCTCATAGTAAAGGAAAAGGGCCAACACCCACATGAAGTGCTTAGTTATGAGTATGTTTCCAAGCAATTGGCTATAGGAATGATACCACAGCTGTTCCACATGCAATTAGCAAGTGGGGGACTGCAATTCATGCACAGGCCATCAGCTGATCATGAGTATTGCAAAACTCAAGCTGCTGCCAATGCAAAACAGATGTACTTTTCCACATACACAAGAGAAGAAGAGGGAGAAAAGAGAGACACAGACAAAGTAAGAAAGGAAGGGAGTAAGAGCCAAGCGTGTTTGTGTATGATCCATGGGTGGAGAATGGTATCTAGGTATTATAACAGTTGCCTATATTGTTTAGTAATTCATACTGTCACATAGTAACTGCACATGGCTGTACACATTTATGACTGAGGAATGTCTACAACAACCTAGACAATGTTTGAAAACTGTTGGCCTTGTTATGTGGACATTGGGACATATAGGTCCGGAAAATAATGATGTAGCAAAACCCACACTGCAGTGGATCCTGTCATTACACAATCACCCCAACACCCACACAGGATACTGATGACACACACATACAAACACACACTTACCAGTACTGAGTTTTAAACCCCTACCTATGTATTACTATTACAGTGTTACTCAGTTACTGTGCGTGCCACAGAGCTTACATGCTTAAGCGCTGTCCAAAGGTATCTTTGAAGGTGAGTAACATCAGCAACAGTGCTAAAGGAGCATTAAGGGGAGTGTAATAAGTATGAATGTCAACAAAATCAGTTGTCAATGAAGACATGCACACACTCTCTCAGAGAAACACACACATTATCACAGCTGGCAGGATCAGAACTCCTACCTAACTAGTTTGCTACACTACAGTATTATGCAGTTACAGCAAGTGCCACAGAGCTTATATGGCTAAAACATTGCCAAAGGGTTATTTCAAGGTGAATTACTTCAGCAGGCATGCTAAAGTAGGGCAATGGGAGGTGTAGTGAGTGTGAACGGCTTCCGAATCATTCATCTACACACACACACACACACACACACACACACACACACACACACACACACACACACACACACACACACACACTTGGCAGAGATAGGATTCAAACCCATACCTGTGTAGTTACTGCTACTACTTTGTTCCACAATTATGGTACGTGCCATGGAGCTTACATATTGAATAGATCTCCACAGGTATCTTTGAAGGTGACTAACATCAGCAGCAGTGCTAAAGGAGGGGTAAGGGGAAAGTAGTAAGTGTGAATGTCCATAATATCAGGTTTTATAAAAGACCCATACACTCACTCACACAAAAACACACAGTTTTACAGTTACCATCTTGGGCATTAGAACTCCTACCTAGCTAGTATGTTAAACTATAGCATTACAGAGTTATCACAAGTGCCATGAAGCTTATGGAACTGGGCTTTCTCCAAAAGGTTATTTCAAGGTGACTGACATCAGCAGGCTTGCTAAAGTAGGGCAATGGGAGGTGTAGTGTCTGTGAATGGCCTCAAAATCATTAATCTCCATACACACACACACGCACGCACACACATGCACACACACGCACACACACGCACACACACACACACACACACACACACACACACACACACACACACACACACACACACACACACACACACACACACACACACACACACACACACACAGTTTCACAGTTGCCATGTCCTACCTAACTAGTATGTTACACTATAGCATTACACAGTTATCACAATTGCCACAGAGCTTATGGGGCTGAGACTTGGCAAGAAGGCTATTTCAAGGTGACTGACATCAGCATGAGTGCTAACATGAGCAATGGGAAGTGCAGTGTGTGTGAATGGGCCATAAACCATTCCTCTGGAAACACACACACAACACTCAGTCACACACAACTTTACATTTGACAGGACTGGGTATACAAATGCTAAATGAATACTGATTTGTACTATCATGTTACACAGTTATCACAAGCACCACAGAAACTATACGGCTGAGGGCTACCAAAAGCAATGTCTACAGTGATTGACATCAGCACATCATGTGATATTGGCCAATTGGATGTGTAGTGGGTGGGACAGGCCTTATGATGGAAATATCTTTGTCACTGTCTGTCTCTCTCTTCCCCACATTTCTGTGTGTGTATGTTTGACATATTATAGTGTGTTGGCCTTGGATATGTGTGAGTATTCCTGTCCAATGTGTGTGCAAAGCTTGAATGGTGTGCAGTGTGGTGTGTGTGCACAGACATCTGCGACTGACAGATATGTATAGTCCACTGTTGTTGTCAGACATGGGCTTCATTTCTCTAAGTGTAGGAGTATCCCCAGTATGACCTTTTGTACTGAGTGTGTGAATCCATTCCAGGTAGGTTGTACTCCAGTCCAGGATTTTGTGTTCTGCACCTACAGCTAGCGACCTGTTTCTGCAGGATATCTGTAGATAGGTTGACAATATGGAGTCACAATGAGTGAGAGATAGTGGGATACTGTAACTTTTGTGTCTGTGCTGCTTGTGTTATATGGTTGGTGTTAGGAGAGATATTTAGACATAGGTACTGTTTTACACTGTAATGCATTATGTCATCAGCTACTGACAGTTATACATATTTGCTCACAGTTATTTCCTGGGAAATACAAGATGAATGAAGTTGTGTCCAGTATTGTGGTCTGCAGCCTACATATTCTTGCACACTCATGCCATTCTGGAGGGGTAGCTGTGGACACTTGCTGATGGGTCTGTGTAAATGGTCCAGCACCTTGGTACTGTGGTTGCTGAGGAACCCCTGCTTGTACATATATCAATGTAACAGAATGGCCATATCCTTCTGTGGTCATACCTCTCAGCTGTACAGATTCACCCAGGTTACCCAGAGGCAGGGGTCATATATCTGGTCAGTTCCCCTTCACATTGTGGTTTACGAGCAGGTTTGTAGCCACCTATTACTGGGTTTGCAAGCGGGGGTAGTATGGGCACACATCAGAGTTTCAGACTTCACACACTCCATGACATCCATGCTTCTACCCCCCACTCTGTTATACTATTCTTTTCCTAACATTATGCAAGCGATATCTGAGAAGTATCCCTATAGTTGTCCCTTCATCCCAGTGGTATTTAGGGTTGGTCCACAATTCATGCAGTAGGACATGGGCATGCTACTGGGATTTGTCAACATGGCCTTGCATTTGTGTTCTGTGGACTGTGTTATGTTGTTAGTTGGGACCCCATGAGATAAAATACATTGGCAGTATGGGTGAGGCACAGGCCTTTGACAGAGGACTGTAGGGCATTTGGTAGTGCTGCAGGGCATCTGTTGCAGACCAGTGAATTCTGTCACTCCTATATTCCCAGGCTGTGAGCCACTGGATTCCCCTGGGGTGACAGGGTAAATGTGCAACGCGTTAATGGCATTAGTTCCTGTCCATATTAATCCATTGATCTGGATGCTGGAAGGGTGCTGCTTACAGCTAGGGACACACATGCATGGGACGACTCTTCCGCATGCTGCATTCTGTGGGTATTCCCACACAGAAGTGGGGGTCATACTGTACTCATTCCCAACAGCAGGGATATGACCTGTGATAAACCTGTGGCTGATGGTGGGGTGAGCCGAGTGCATGAGTGATATGGAAGCTCCTTGCAACTGACTCACAGATATACCTGGGACTTTCCCCTTATGCTGCCTTGTGCAGGGCCATAGGCAGTCTCTCATTACTTCATAACTGTGCCCTTTGTGGTCTGCCAGTGATTGGCCAGACTACATCAGTATTCCATACTACACAGACAATTAATCTGCTGCTAACCTGTATGTACAATTCCAAAGGTGTGTGCAGTTGACAGTTGCATTTTATGTACTCTGTGTAGGGTACTTCCACCTGTGTACTTTGTGCATTTCTGGGCTAACATTCATGGCATGCCCATCTTTCAGATTGTATTGACATCTGTACAGTGAGTATGGATGACTGCTGAATTGGGTATTGCTGAGATGCATTGTGGTTGGCACTGCAGTTGTTGGAACATGGCCCTGTCATCAACAGTACTGACCATAAGCCACCAAGACACAACCTTCCATGCCTACATGCTGACTACTTCCACACATTATATTACACACATTAACTGAACACATGGATCCCTGCAGGTAATCTGTGCTCCGCTGTTATTAAACCCACACGTACATGCTACTGCATTTCTACATGGGACTGTGGGGGGGGGCACACCTGACAACTGTAGACATTTGCTATGACTGTACTGGCATTTCAGGTACACTGTTGGCTTCCATTTTGTTTTGTATTCTGACCTATCATGCAGACTAGATGCATACCAGTAGAGTACAGATCTTAGGTTTCATTGACCTACATTTCAGTTTCAGACTTCTTACCCTTCAGAACTAACATACAACTGCCAGACCTGTTGTAGTCTGTCTGTGTAGGCCTGGAGGGTTGCTGTTCATCATTGCCATCAATTGGAGGCATTAGCACAGCCTTTCTTTATGGTCATCTACACCTGTCCTGCTGGCTGAGGCTGGTGTTGGGTATGTAGGCCTTACTGACATGCATATGTGTGTCCTATGGACACACATTTAGGCCACCACATGTACTGCAGTGGGATTTGCCACCTTGTCTAGTACTGCCTACGTTGTTGACACCAGTATTTGTTATGGATTTCATGCTGCCCACATAAGTGCCCACTATCTGCTGCCATTCCATTCAGGCACCTGATTCCCTTGCATACTCACATCTATACAATAGATACAACTAGCAGAACATAATACTCCATTCAGCAATTGATAGGTAGAGTGACTTACCTTGTGGCTATGCCAGTATTGAGGATGGTGCTGGAGGGCTGACTATGTTGGGATGCACATAGTACACTCCCTATACATGGTAAAGCACAGGTAATATCATGTTTGGCATACCTTTTACTGTATGCGCGAGTCAGAGAGAGGTGTCATTCCCTGGGTCCCGACCTTATCAGTGTATGTGCTATGCATTGTCTCTTTGCCAAAGCCTGGGCACTCTTGGCATGCCTCCTTCTGCCTACATGGGTAGGCTCAGGTTGTTGCTCCTCCAAGTCCCTCTGTGCCTGTAATGGCCTTGGCAATGGTGGGGGGCTGTGTGGCTTTGCCACATTCTGTTCCTGCTGCAGCTGTTTCCACAGGATCATATTATGTAGCATGGCACATACAATGAAAATGTGTGTACATGTAGCTGGAGAGTACTGCAAGGCTCCACTGGATATGTTCAGGCACTGGAACCATGACTTGAGCATCCCAAACACATGCTCTATTATGATTCTGGTTTGTGAGTGTGCCTCATTATGGAGTTCTTGTTCGGGTGTGTGTGCATTTCTGATGGGTGTCATCAGCCAAGGCTCCACTGCGTAACCAGCATCCCCCACAAGGTGGCCATATGGGATGTCCCCACTGGCAAATTTCTGGTACAGTTGTATCATATGCCAGATGTGGGAGTTGTGATAGCTTCCAGGGCTGCCAGCACACACATTCAAGATAATGCCCTGGGCATCGCACACAACCTGTTAGTTGATGGATGGGAAGCCCTTGCGGTTTATGTAGACCCTACCCCACTCACCGGGTTTTGCTTTGATGTGTATGTGCATCCAGTCTATAGCACCCACTACCTTAGGATATTCTACTATTTGGTGGAAGAGATGCATATTGCTGATCAACGTCTCATGGGTGTTTAGAAAATATATGTGATCACTGGCATGTGTTCGCATGGCATCCAGGAACTGGTGGAGTACCCTGGATGCTGATTCCTGTAAGATCCCCATGATATCCTCAGTTGGCCTTTGGAAGGTACCTGTGGCTGGTATTCTTAATCATACACATACCTTGGTATCCACTGGGATGTGTTCCCCTCTGTTGGTTCTGTGTATGAGGCGTGGCCAGCACAGCTCAACAATTTGCTGTAAAATGCCGCTGTCCACTCTATAGTGCTCCACTATCTCCAGCTCATGTAGCCCCTGGTAAGTTACCCTGGGTCTGTACACTCTTCTCCTCCTCCTCCCTGTGGGTTGGTCATTAGCATTCACATCCTCACCAACCTCAGTCTCTTCCACATATTGATGTA
Organism: Protopterus annectens; assembly: GCF_019279795.1. Classification (NCBI taxonomy): domain Eukaryota; kingdom Metazoa; phylum Chordata; order Ceratodontiformes; family Protopteridae; genus Protopterus; species Protopterus annectens. Next base: position 268,793,035 of record NC_056744.1, on the reverse strand, counting down.
TGAGAGCAACAGCAGCCCCTAACATTTTGTTAGTTTTGTCTGATAAAATTTCCCCATCTGTGTACACCAGTGGTGTAGAGTTTGTGGGAAAAAACAGAGCGAAAGGTGTTTGCATAGTTTATAGTAGTGTGCTAGGCTGTTCCATGTGTAATTGGCTGATTTTGATACATTTCACCTGCCAGCTATGCTAGTTCTCCTTGATTGCCTTCCTACTGCTGTTTTCCTTTCCCATTGCCTTCCAGTTTAAGCCCTGAGGCACGCAATGCATACCCGGTGTTCAGATGTGAACAAAGCTGCTATTTCCTGTGTTTTTTTTTTTTTTAAACATGGTGCACACCCCACACACCAGCTTAGGCAATGTAAACACTGCTAGGCAGCCTCAGACACACACCGCCCTTCCTTAGCTGTGCTTAGCTAAAGCAAACATTGTCCACAGAGCTCCAATAAGCTTACATCTTGCATGACACCCCCCCTTATGAGGTCATCTACCTCTTATACTTATACCATGGTGTTGCTGCACCTACACGGTTGGATGCAAGCTAACACTGAGAGGAAAGTTGTGATTCAGTATCAATCCCCTCATTTGCATAAACCAGAATGCTATAGTTACCACATTCACACTGAGCCTTCCCCCTTACCAACCACTATTCCCTGGCATTGTTGTCTTATGCATGCCATTGACTGTCATGGTAAAATGCTGATTTAGGATTAAAAGCTTATTTCCAACTTTTTTTCTTATTTTCGGGCCGATCCCGTTTGCGCACTGCTGCCCTATGCTTAAACGGCCGAAATCGGCCCAAAAAAAGAAATGTTATTTTTTTATAATTTTGCAACTATTTCCCATGTCAATGGCCATATATATGGCCATTGTCATGCCTACTACATTAAATACATGCTTTCTTTGGAGCTGTCATGCCTCCGTTTTGTAATTTGCAGAAATGTATTTGGTTAGTAACCAAATACATTTCTGCAGGTTACACTATTCCTGCATAGATGCCTGCCTTCTTCCTGGATCGCTAATTCACCTCATTTGCATGGTTTTCACCAGCAAATGGGATAATTAGCATAGAGCAGTGGTGTCCGTGCAGTAATAGTGTAGGAGTGCTTGTGCACGTCCCGGGAACTCATTCCTGGATCATTCGTCGGCCATATTGTGTGCAGCAGCTTTTGCACTATTCCTGCACACCGTGCAGAGCTTGCTGAATCCTGAGGACTATAAAAACTACACATCAAAAATATATGTTAAACATAATAAATAAACAACATCGATGGCAATAAATTATAGTTTCGTAGCTTTTAATTTAAATAGAGATTCAACTGATATACACTCATTCAAATCAGGAGTAGCATTTGAGTTTAACCTAAACTACCATAGCAGTTTGTTAAATTCCAGTTTAAGCTCCCATTCACCTCCTCTGGGCTATTTTTGACCTGCTACAGGTTTGCAAAAACATTTTTTTTATATTGTATGGCATAAGAATACATGGTTGAATAATTATGTATTTTCCTTTATTTTCAGAATATCTTATAGGTGCTCATAAATTCTCTTACATAAGCACCATCCATTTTAACCCGTTTCTATGTTTAACTATAAAATAACACTTGCATCAAATGGCTAAACATTGAACCATATTCAGTGAACATTAATTTTTTCTCCAGGGGAAGAAACTAGTAAGCTAACATTTCTCCGTCTCATACAATACAATATTTCAAACCTCCCTAGATGGGGGGATTTGCCTCCACACACCCCAACTATATATACCAAATCTGAGACTACAATACAGTGGGGGAAAAGGGAAGATGGGGAATTGTTGGCCAACAAGTTACTTTTCAGTTCACTGAAATGAACGTTCGCTGAATAAATGTTCAAAGGACCTGCTACATGTTCAATGTTTAGCCGTTCTATGCAAATGTTATTCGACAGTTAAACATAAACCCGTTTAACCCATATAAAATGCAGACCATCCTAAGTACTTATAAATAATCCCTTTGGTTGAACAATTCAGTTTTTGTAAAAATACCTTTGAATTCAGAATATTGTTCAAAGATAAAGTTTCACCTTAAAAAATATAACGACTGATTACTGAGTCCACAACGGGTAGTGCCATGCTTGTTTACATTAAAATCATTGTCAATGTTTTGACTGATTTCAAATATATCCTTAAAATGATGGGCTGTCTTATAAATAAAAAGTTGTTCCAGTCCTAACAAATTATATGCAATGTGGTGTCCCCTCAATGCATTCCAATTTCTCTTAACAATATTTTAATCTCTGCATTCAAATTGCTGTATTGAACAACTAAAGCTCACTAGTTGTATTAGGTAAACCCATACCCATCAAAGGTTTATATTTACCACCCCACTCAGATAAGACCTCATTACTAATACCTTTTAAAAGGCTGTTGGGTTAGCCTCTAGAAGTAAATATATTAACTACTGCTTCTAGTTCATTAGATACATCCTGTCTATGTGATGTCATTCTTCCCTCCGTCCCTAATACATTGGCTTTTACTAAGTTCTTTTTTCAGGAAAAATAGTTGAAAACTAGAAACATGTAAATAACAATTACTGAAGGTTGATTTTGGATTTGAAACCACTGTCAAAATGCATAATTAATGTATCTAAATAATTCTTCTTGAGTTTATTGTAATGTGAATTGAATGTAAAAAAAACAGCTGTATTATTCAAATAGTCCGAAAATTGTTCAATATAGGAATCAGGACCATCCCATAAAATAAACATGTTACCTAAAAATCTAAGATATAATTTGACATACTTAAAAAGTGCACAATTAAAAATGTGTCTTCTTTCCTATGAAAGCAAGTCAAGGTTTACTTATGCAGGGGTGCAAGATGTGCCCATAGCTACCCCCTTAGTTTGTTGGAATAATTCACCTTCAAAACAGATGTAGTTATTGTCTAAAACCAAAGAGGTCAACACAACTATTAAGCTGATTTTATCACTCAAAAGAAAAGCATGATGAATCAAACTGTTATGAAAAAATTCTAAGTTTTTGTCACTGGGAATAATGGTAAATAAATCCACTATATCAGTGGTGAGAAAAACTAAACTATCTTTCCATAAATCATTCTTAAGTTGCCCTGAATAAATGGTGTGAATCTCTTAATAAGTGGGAAGCCATATTATAAATAGAGTTTAACCATCTATCTATTAACATTGATAGGGGTAGGTCTTTGAGCCTTGGACTGCAACTATTGGTCTAAAAGGGGGGTTGGTAATATCCTTATGAATTTTAGGGATACTGAATATAGTAGGAATAATCAGTTTAGAAATTAAAAAAAAAATTGTAGGCCTTCCTATCAATTCTTTGATTAATCAGATAGTCCTCCAACAATACAACCTATTCTAAAATGTTTGATTTTTAGAAACAAGAGGGTAAATGTCTGTGTTGTGTAAAATATTAAACATGCCACTAGAATGATCAATTGCACAAAAAAGCATGGTTCCACCTCTTTTATCAGTCTTCATAATGCATAAGGCCTTATCCTTATGTAGATTTTCTATCAAAACTCCTTCCTGTTTGGAAAGATTGAAATGACGGAACTGAGTTTTATGTTTTTCTCCATTGTGTAAATATCTCAGCCATTTCAAATCTATTAAATAAAGGATGCATGTAAGGATTAAAAGGACTCCTCTTTTTATTTTTATTATCATAATTCCTAACAGAATTGGAATTAATGTCATCTTTATTTGTATCATGAAAATAAACTGCTGAATTTAATTTTCAAGTCAATAATCTTATTTCGGCCAAAGAATCAGCTAGATCATAATCTCTCATGGGAATAAATTTAAAACATTTTTGAAAAAGGAGAAAATGTTCCTCAGTAATGGGTTTATTAGGGTAATTAAAGATTGTATAACCTTTGTAAGAGACCATTACCCAATTTTCTTCAATATTCAGCACCTCCCCATCCCCTGCCTTCTTTGTATGAAAACTCTCCTGGAATACTGTGTAAGATGTTGATATACTCGGACCTGGATCTACAAGTTGCTTGGAATGGCTTACCAGGTGTTCTGACCTGAGCAGCACTGGAAAATCCTGCCAGTCAGTATTGTCAGAAGTAGAATTAGAGTACCCCCCCCCCAGTTCTGTATCTCTCTTGTTGCTCCCCCATAAGGCCTATCATGTCCAAAGTCTACATCAATAACTGTGAGGTTAACATATTAATTTAAGGTATGAGACCGTTTATTACAGAATATCAAACTTTCTTAATAGGATAAACCTCTTTGTTGTCATATTGTTTAATATCTCTTACAAATTTATTTTGTTTCTTTTTGAAAACTGCTTTACATTTCCTATCCACATTTTAAAAACTTTCTTATAAAAACCCAATTATTGTTGAAAAATAGGATCGTGCTGAATATCCACATCTAAACTCTCAACCTCAACTAACAGTGTTGTAATACTAACATCATTATATGTAATGAAAAATTCCATTAACTCAAAGCTATGTCAATCAAACATATTTGTAAAACCAACATACACAGGTGTGAATAAGAGACTAAGAGGTTGATGGAGTGACAGGGAGGGAGGGATGGGCGTGACCATCCCAGGGATGATGGCAGTCACACAAGCATTTGCCACATACAATCATTGGTGTAGGCTATGGGTGTAAGGGAGAGGCATGTGATCCAAGCAGTAGAAAGTCAATGAACTTTGAGCTGCTGTTGAAGTATGGTGATACACCTTCCTGTCCTCATTGTAAGCGTGTCCATCTGATGTACTGGAGATCATGGTGGGTAACTGAGGTAGGTTATGAAGGGAAAAATTAATTCCCAGAGTTGTGATAGCATGACTCCCCCCAAGGTGTCCTTAGGTTCCATGCTGTTTCCAGACTTAGATTGGAGATAGTCTAGAGGTGGAAAGAAAGGCTGGTAGACCAGGCAATGGACTGGAGCACTGGGATATGCCATAAAATATGAAGCATTGGAAGCAAAAAAAAAAAAAAAAAAAAAAAAGAAAAGGAGACTATCAAGCATGGTTTACCATATTATAAGAAGAAATATGTGTGTTGTATTTAGGGCTTTTTGGATGAAGTATAAAAAGTGTTAAATTCAGATTAAAACCTAGAGACCTATTAGCAAGCTTTTACTGAATCTTTTCAAAAACAAGGAAATGCCAGCTTTAAACTCCATGCATAGAAGGAACAGGAATAGCATCAGTTACTACCAAGGCTATGGGATAAAATACTGCCACGTATAATGTTCAAAAATACTGACCTATTTATGTCTGCCTTGAGTGAATATTCAAGTCTGTGCCCATTGATCATCTCATAGCCTGAAAATGGGTACTCAAACCATGAAACTGTCTGCTCTGATCTTAGTGAAAAAACCTCCATTATCAACCCCTTTCAAAAAATATCCATCCTTCTCAAAGTGTTTCAGGCTTATATCAAAACCGCACATATTGAGCTGGATTTACGAAGGCTTGCACGGAGTCTAAGAGTAGTGTAAGACTCCAGAAACCAATATGTCTGCCGAGTCATCCAGGAACAGCCGGCAGGGGCGTGCATGAGAGCTCCTAAAACTACTCTTGCATGGACAGTGTTAGATTATGCAAATTACCTCATTTGCTGCTGAAAGCTATGCAAATGAGGTAAATTTGCGATCCAGGAAACACTAACCTGTCCGAGTAAGAGTAGTGTTATTTGTAGAAATGTACTCGGTTGGTAACTGAGTACCGTTCTGCAAATAGCAAAACGGAACAATGACAGCTCCAAATAAAGGATGCTTCCAGTTGAGGAAGCATGCCAGTGGCCAAATATAAGGCCATTGGCATTAATATGTGTTGCAAAAAAATTAAAAAAAGTAATATTTTTCCCCGATGTTTAAGCTTAGCACAGCGTCGCGCAAATGTGCGGCACTCTAAAAACCAAAAAAAAAAAAAAAAAGAAAAGCCAAAAATAGGCATATTATTACAAATATCCATCTGCCATGCAAGTGAATGGCAGGCTGAAGACAACATGGCTACTGAGTAGTGGTTGCTAAGAGGGGAAGCTCAGTGTGAGAGATGTAACCAAGCATTAGTAGGTAATCCTATGCAAATGAGTATAAGGATAGTGAATCCCAATTTTCCCTGCCATGTGAACCATGTCCCTAGAGTGTAAGAGTAGGATTAGGGGAGTATCAGAGTAGTAGATAGGTGACACATGAGGGGGGTATGTATCAAAGACTGTAAGCTTATTGGAGCAGAGTGGCATGTGTTTGCTGTTAGTTACACAGGACTGGAAGAGGTGTGTCTGCAGATGTCTGAACTGAAACCAAGAAACCGAAGGTGTACGCTGTGGCAACAACCAAAGTTTCTTGCAAAGATGCTCACACTGTGTGCGCGCGTGTGCGCGCCTGCACACCTGTCTAAGCCTATGTGCATGTGTGTGCACCTGTGTAAGCCTATGTAAGGCTGTGTAAGCCTGTGTGCACGAATATGCACCTGCCTAAACCTGTGTAAGGCTGTGTGTGCATGTGTGCGCTTGTGTGTGCGTGTTTGTGCTTGTTTGCGTGGTGCAGCCCCTTGTGGAAACAGAAAAGGGAAAAGGAAGGAAAAGTAGTAGTAGGAAGTTAACCAAGGAGAACTAGCAGAGCTGCCAGGTGAAATCAATCAGAATCAGCCAATTACACAGGCAGTCCACTAGCCCAGCCCAGCCAAGCACATAAAACTCTGCAAACAACATTCCCCCATGTTTTACTCAGAAATACTGTAACACTGCAGTATACAAAGAGAAGTGAAAACTTAAAAAGCTTAACTGAGAAAAAAAATGTTAAGGGCAACCATTGCTGTTATAAGGCCACATGTGCAAGATGCATTGTGGATGTTGCTGAGTAACCCACAGTGAGGAGATGGAGAAGAGTTTACAGACCCAGGGTAACCTACCAGGGGCTACATGAGCTGGAGATTGTGGAGCACTATAGAGTGGACAGAGAGCTCCTGCAGCAAATTGTTGAGCTGTGCAGGCCATGCTTCACACACAGAACCAACAAAGGGGAACCCATCCCAGTGGAAACCAAGGTATGTGTTGGCCTAAGACCACTAGCAACAAGTACCTTCCAGAGACCAACTGATGATATGATGGGGATTTCATAGGCATCAGTATCCAGGGTACTGCACCAATTCCTGAATGCCATGTCAGCACATGTCAGTGATCATGTATATTTCCCCAATTCCCATGTAGTATTGGCCAGCAATATGCATCTCTTCCAGCAAATAGCGGAATACCCTGAGGTAGTGGGTGCAATTGACTGCACATACATACACATCAAAGCACCAGCTGGTGAGTGGGTTAGGGCCTACATCAACCACAAGGGCATCCACTCCATCAACTGCCAGGTTGTGTGCGATGCCCAGGGCATAATACTGAATGTGTGTGCTGGCTGCCCTGGATGCTACCACAATTCCCATATCTGGCATCTGACGCAGCTGTACCAGACATTTGCCAATGGAGACATCCCTGACGGTCACCTAGTGTGGGATGCTGGATACACACTGGAGCCGTGGTTGATGACACCCATCAGAAATGCACACACACCTGAACAAGAACTCCATAATGAGGCACACGCACAAACACGAAATGTAATCGAGCGTGTGTTTGGGATGCTCAAGTCACGGTTCCGGTGCCTGGACACATCCGGTGGAGCCTTGCAGTACTCACCAACTACTTGTACCCAAATTGTCATGGTATGTGTCATGCTACACAGTATGATCCTGTGAAAACAGCTGCAGCAGGAACAGCATGGGGCAGGGCCAAACAGCTCCCCACCATTGCCAAGGCCTGCACAGGCACAGCGTGACGCAGAGCAGGAACCACCTAAGCCTGTCCCAGTAGGCAGAAGGAGGCATGCCCAGTATGCCCTGGCCTTGGCAAAGAGGCAATGCATAGCACATACACTGACTCAGTAGGAACCCTGGAAATGATACCTCTCTCTGACTCACACATAAAATAAAAGGGATGCCTAACTTGACAATACCTATTTCCAAACATGTATAGGGAGTGTAGTATGTGCATCCGACATAGGCAGCCCTGTAGCACCACCGGAGGCATGATGGCCATGTTTTAAGCAATATAAAGCAGTGCTAAGCAGCATTTACCAATATTTAGTATATGTAAACAAAATTGCCCATGTTAACTACCACAATGTTGGGTAACATTGAGCAATGTTTGCCCAGGTTGGGCAAAGTCATGCAAAGTTGAGCAACGTCAGGTAAACATGTTCATATTTGCTCTACTGTTCCTTAACCAGTCTGCTCTGCCCAGCATGAAAATAAAAAGCAGTGGCAGGGCTCAAACCCAGGATACTGTGCACTACAGTCACAGTATCGAACCATTAAGCCATGATAACATTTCAGTGGCACAGACACAGCAGGACAATTGTACAGTAATGCAATCACAAAGAAATGCTGTATCATGTCCCTAAAGAGGCATATGGGTAACCTCCCCTACAGGGCTATGCAGACAGAGAACATCATGTGGGTAGTGTAGGCTATGAAGATGCAATCTAATATACATGACATTGGACAGTAGGATCCGTAGCACAGTAGTATGCCTCAAGCTAGTATGATAGGCAACAGTACAGACTGAAATGGTGTACAGTACATAGCAGTGCAAGCATAGCAAATGTGTATAAGTGTCAGGTGAAACCCTCATCCTATGTACACCCACAGTAACAAGCAAGTGTGCCCCTGGGTAGAAATGTACAAAGAATAGCTGTCCCTCCTGTATGTAGTAATGTTGATAAGTCTATGCAAAGTGTCTCATGGAAGCCCTGCAGGCACAGCATGATCCCTGTTGATCTGTAGCACAAAGGTGAGCCCTGCTGTAAAGATACAGCTTGACTTTCCATACACATATAGTATAAATGTCTATACTGGGATTGTAAAATGCAGATCATGTCACCTAAACCTGATAGATGACATTAAAGCAGTCAACAGAACCGTTGACAAGGGTAAGGTGGTTCACACAACCTATGTTGATCCTGCCACGGCTTACAACACCACCCCACACTCTGGAAATATAGATAAACCCACTAAACTAGGTATAAATTGCTATGTCACAAGATGGGTTGCCAACAGGCTTACTGACAGAACACACACTGTGAAAGTAGCAGACTCCAAGTATGACTTTGGACCAGTGATGAGTGCAGTACCACAAGGTCCAGTCCTGTGTCTTGTCCTGTTTAGTATCTACTTCCCTGAAGTAAACTTTAACATGGAAGGTGTGTGGCTACAGATGTTACCAGAGGACTGCAAACTAGGAGCCATAATTGTAAACACTAAAGAAGTGGACATCCTACAAAAGGGCCTCACTGAGACAGATGGCTGTTGTTAAAGCCATGGGCTCTAGCTCAATGGCAAAAGGTACATTGTCATCCCCTTTGTTCAAACCTCTGTAGCCAAGAACTACAACATAGGTGGTAGTATACTTAACACTGAAAGTGTGACAAGGGACCTTGGGTGACAGGTGTACACTGGACACAAGTGTGATAATCACATCCCCACAGTAGTCAGGAAATCCTGCTATGTGGCACACCTCATCACAAAATGTGTTTCATGCAGGATAGAAGAGGACATTGTTCCCCACTACTCATCAATCACTAGAACTATAATAGAGTACAACACCACTTTTGCTATGTACCTCACAAGACAACTACAACAACTGTAAAGCCTGCAGCAATACCTCACAAAGAGCATTAGCGGCCAGAAATACATGCCATACACAGACCATCTCAAAATGCTCCATCTGTACTCCCTTGCATATCACCTACTCAGATGTGTTTACTGCCTAACATACAAAGCTATGTCAAATGCAGAGCCATTGGACAGGCTCCATGTATAACACTCACAATCTCCCTGACCTTCGTACCCAAAACCACGAGTGAAATACAAAAGGAAGGGGTGTACCCATCTACCATATGGATACCCACACCTTCAGGTTAGTGGCACAGCATGAGTCCTTGGAGACCATGCAAGTGCAACCAACATTGGGAAAAGATGCTCATCAGATTGTTGCCTGCTACAGATCACCTACCTTGTCACAAGACCTACCTTGTCACAAGATCCTCACTCAGTATTCTTGAGAACAGTGGAAAATATAAAGGTCCTATCAAACACCATTATATGATGTGATTACAACTACCCAAATAGTGAGTGTGAGAATTACTTGTGTACAACGTCCTTTGCCCAATGTTTCCTAGAGTTTAAAAGCTCTAGCACCCTGGAACAGCTGGTCACCATGCCCACTAGAGGTGACACCATACTGGACATGATCATCACTAACATGGGGTACCAGTGTTCCACAACAGAAATAAAACCCTCGCTGGTAATATCAGATCATAAAGTAATCACAGTGGATATCCACATCCCACCCCCTCACCCAGTAAATGAAACCACCATGAAGACATTTTCAAAAGCAAACTGCACACGTCCCAAGACAAAAGTGGAAAGTCCCAAAGACCCCTTGTTGTAGGATAATGCTATACAATCTGCCGAATCAGTTACAAGTGAATCCTATGAGCATCTACAGGGATGCATGGATTGAGACATCATAAATAAAACCATGATGCACTTCTCCAAAAATAAGAAAACAATCTGGTGGTCATTGCTCATAAATAATCTAGACAACCAAAGGAGGAAACTAACACCTGATAGAGCCAACATCACTAAAGGAAAGGCATCACTGAGCATTATTAGGAAGAAGCAATGATCACTCATAAAATAATTGAAGGACACTTTCAAAAGACAAATTGCCAAGGACTGTAAGAGTGACAACCACAAAGCCTGTGGTAGCTATACCACACATGTAGGTGCCAACTTCCAAATATGCTGTCAGCTACTGATAAATGGCAAGGAATAAACTGAATCAACTTTCATTGTCCACATCCTGGGGGGCAAGTTCAGTGCAAGGTTTTCCCCCATCACCCCCAAAAGGGCCTGTGTCCATCACAGAAGGATGCAGAGCCCCAGACATCATGGACATGCAGGTAAGGACAGCCCTCTCCAAGCCAAGAACACAGCATCAATGGGACTGGATTGTGTCCCAGGCTGCACCTTACACTAGGCACAAAAGGAACCACACCCTCACCTACATTCACTGGCCAGACTCAATCGTACCACAGGGTATGTACCCAAAGAATGGAATACACCAACAGTCATCCAGCCCCACAAAGGGGGTGACACAAAAAAACCTGGAAATCATTGCCCTATATGTCTACTCAGCCTGGTCTACAAAGCTATTGAGCAAAATGTCATGGAACCCATAAACAGTGACATTGGGGATCTCCAGATACTGAACTCTACACAACCCCACCTTGTTAAAGGCAGACCCTGCCTCCTAAACATAGTTGACTTACAACAAACAGTTACCAAGGACATAGATGGAGGTGAAAGTAGTCTACACAGCCCACCTGGACCTCACTAAGGACTTTTTACACCATTCCCCACTCCGTCATTGTGGACATGCTTACCAGCCTGAACATCAACAGCTATGTCACAGGATGTGTGGCCAAATGGCTCACAGATCCAACACACATGTTCAGAGTTGCGGGTGCCATGTCAGACTCTAAGACAGTCACAAATGGCATCCCACAGGTCCTGGCCCTGGGACCCCACCTGTTCAGTAGACACTGCTCAGAGGTACAGACAAGCATGGGAGGAGTATGGCTGAGCAGGTTTGCAGATGACTGCTAACTGTGGTCCATAATCTACTCTATGGCTGACACACACATCCTCCAGAAGGGGCTTAACTGAGACAGATAACTGGTGTCAAAACAATGCCCCAAGAAGAATGGCAAGGAATGCATAGACAGACCCTATGGCTAAAACAAAGTGCAAGCAAATTACCACATTGGTGGTATTCCAGTATGTATGGAGAAAGTCATGAAGGCCCTGGGGACACAGTTAGATAGTACACTCTGCTGTGATGATCACATGGCCAAAGTGTTTAGACACTCCTTCTATGTAGCCCACCCAATGTCACCTAATGTAACCCACTTTGTCTAATCTGATGTCACCAACCTATCCTACAAATATACCTGTGGAAAATAGAGCTCCCAGTAATGTGTATAGCATGTTGTGTAAATGTGTATTCCTGTAATATCCTGAACTAGTTAGGTAGTGGTTTGAATCCTGCCCTTGACAAGTGCGTCTGTTTGTGTGTGGTCTTCTTAGAGAAGAGCAACCTTTTTGGAGAGTACTCATACACCTTAAAAGTGTTATACCAATCTTTGTCAGGTCTGATGATGTCACCATCCTTCAAACATACCTGGTGAAATGAAAACACACAATAATGTGTGTAGTGCGTCGTGTAAATGCGTACTCCTGCAATATCATAAACCAGTTAAGTAGGGGTTTGAATCCTGCACTTGACAAGTGTGTCTGTGTGTGATCTCCTTGGAGAGGCACAACCTTTTTGGAGAGTACTCCTACACCTTAAAAGTGTTATACCAATCTTTGTCAGATCTGATGATGTCACCTTCCTACAAACATACCTGTGGAAAAGAAAACTTACAGTAACATATATAGTGTGGCGTGTAAATGCCTACTTCTGTAGTATCATAAACCAATTAGGTAAGGGTTTGAATCCCGCACATGACGTTTGTGTGTAATAACCATGGGGAGGAGAAACCTTTTTGTAGAGTAGTAGAACACCTTACAAGTGGTATACTTATGTTTGTCAAGTCTGATGATGTCACCATCTTACAAAAATACCTCTGGAAAAGAGACATCCCAGTAATGTGTATTGCACACCGTGTTAATGCGTACTGCTCTAGTATCATGAAGTAGGTAGGGGTTTGAATCCTGCACTCGGTGAGTGTGTGTGGCACTGTTTGTCAATGTGTAGTGGGTTTTGCTTTTACTACTGTATGACATGTCAATATGCATTGCACATGTGAGGTAGCTTCATAGGTTCATAGGTTCATAGGTTGGTACTAGGCTATCAGCCCTAGGGCCTATACAAGCCTAGCCATAACAATTCCCTGGCTATTTCTTCCCACATTATTTACTTTCCTGGACCCCTGTCTAGCAGGGCGACTGACGTGATCCCTGGGGTGAATTTCCTTTCTCCCATCCAATCGTCAAGGTTCCTCTTGAAGAGGTCCAAAGAGGCACTCTGCTTGACATGTATGGGCAATCTATTCCAGAGTCTGGGGAGTCTCTGGGTCAGGAACCTATCCCTCCAGCATGTTTTGTTTATTGTGATGACAAGGTTTAGATCCCTGGAGCGTGTAGCTCTGAGGGATTGGGATTTCTTAAGTGTAGCATGTCCAACAGCTCTGGGTTTGACATGGCCTTGTATGTTAAGCAGAGATCGCCTCTGAGTAGACGATATGCGACAGAGTATAGCTGGAGTTTTTTAAGGCGGTCAGCGTAAGGGCATCTGCTTTAGGCCTGTGATTCTTTTAGTGAGGTATTTCTGAGGCCTTTCCAGTTGTTGCAGATGTCTTGAGAGGTACATACCAAATGGGGCGTTGTATTCTATAATGGGTCTAATGAGGGATGAGTATAGTGGGACAATGACCTCTTTTTTTCTGGATGAAAAGCCCTTCGTGATGAGGTATGCCACATAGAAGGATTTCCTGACTGTTGTGGCGATGAGGTTATCGAAGGTGAGACCACTGTCCACCTGTGTCCCTAAGTCTCTTATCACACTTTCTGTGTTTAGTTTACTGCCACCTATATGGTAATTCATGGATACATGTTTTTTCCCAAAGGGGATAACAATACATTTCTTGGCATTGAGCTTGAGCCCATGGCTCTGGCACCAAGCATCTGTTTCTGTAAGGCCCTTTTGTAGAGTATCCACATCATTTGGGATTCAATAATGGCTCCCAGTTTGCAGTCATCTGCAAACTTTGTTAGCCAGAGTCCCTTAGTGTTGACCTGTACTTCAGAGAAGTAGATGCCAAACAAGAGCGGCCCCAGGACTGAACCCTGAGGTACTCCACTTGTCACTTGTCTGGAGCTGGATTTGGAGTCAGCTACTTTTACAGTGTGGGTTCTATCAGTAAGCCATTTAGCAACCCATTGGGTGACATAGGGATTAATGCCCAACTTAGTAAGTTTATCTATGATTCCAGAGTGGGGGATGATGTCAAAGGCCTTGGCAAGGTCTAGATAGGCTGTGTGGACCACCTTACCATTGTCCATGGCTCTGGAGACTGATTCAAAGAAGTCAATCAGGTTCAGGAGACAAGATCGGCCCTTCACAAACCCAAACTGGGTGGGGTCCAGTGTTTGAAGGTTGTCAATGTCTTTGTTTATAAGTTCCATGATAATACGCTCCATGGCCTTGCAGATAAGGCTTGTCAGACTGATGGGACGGTAGTTTCCGGGATCCAAGGTGGATCCCCCTTGTGGATTGGGATAACTGTAGCTCTGCGCCACTCAGTGGGCACAAAACCTGAGGTGAGGCTATGATTAAACATGACACTTAGGTGAGGTGCCAGTTCATATTGTAGTTCATGTAGTACACAGCCCGGGATGTCATCTGGTCCCATGGATGCTGTATTCTTGGCTTTAGAGAGTGTGTTTTGTACCTGTGTGACCGTTATTACTGGAATCTGGCAATCTTCCAGTACTGAGATGGGCCATTTAGGGGATGAGAGGGGGGTGAAGTTGGCACTGAATCGATCTGCCAGGATATTGGCAATATCCTTTGGATCAGTACATTTAATGCCATTCTGTTTTAGCTCAGAGCAGATCTGAGCATTGCCATTTAGATTCTTGACATAGTTATAGAATGCTTTGTGGTTGTCTTTGGAATCTTTGGCAATTGTATTTTCATAACTAGCTTTGGAGGATTTTATGAGGCATCTCAGTTTCTTACTGAGGCTAGTAAGGGAGTTTTTTGCATCCTGGGATTTTCCTCTTTTCTGCAAAAGTTTCTTCCTTTTCTTGTAAAGTTTGTTTATGGCAGGGGACCACCAGATTGGCTTCCTTTTTTTGGATGAGAGCATTTTGGTTCTGTTTGGGATGGCACGATTCATGCATGAGTGGATGTGCTCGTACAGTGCCTTAGTGTAGGATTCAGCAGTTGAACTTTCAGTTCCCGTCTGCATGGGTGGCAAATACATATACGTACATGTTACCTCAATTATTGCATGTGTGTGAACCCTGCTGTCTCCAAGGACACAACTGTTAACTTTGCCAGACTGTTCTGTTGCTTCCCAGACATTAGGTAACATTTGTATGCTTGTGACAAGGCCAGTCACTGCAGTGATCCCTGGCCTAGGTCATCCGTGTCACACAAACTCATTACAGTTACTATTGAATTGTGTGAGTGAGGGTTTATGGCCGAGGTATATGTTAGACCAGTTCTAACGCAGCAAAGTCTGTCAATGATGGCTATTCATTATAGGTGTACAACAACCTTTGTGGATATGCATGCAGACCCCTTATTGCTTATGTGATCCACCGAGGTATTTCAAAAAATCTTAGGAAATGTGATTATTAAAGGAGAGATGACGTAACACTTGGTTGCATGTACACATCGGTACCTGTTCATCATGTTGGTGGCTACTACCAATGAGGTACTGAAGGGATACTATGTTCTGTAAAGGTGGATGACTATGCTTAGTCTGGATAATAGCTTTACAGCATGGGTTTGACAACAGTTATCAGTCTGTATGGTACCCTTGTGGAGGATGTGTGTGTCATCTGGAGAATGCATTATAGGCCACAGTGTGCATTACCAGATGTGGACGGACATATCCCTACTGTGATTGCTCGTACCTAAGAGAGCTATATGCCAGACAGGAGTGGTCTCAGTAATGGGTGCAGGTGAATACCACTGGTTACTGGCATAGTATAGTACCTGAGGGATGCAAAATTTGCTGTGTGTCCTACAGCTGTGTGTCAGTTGTGAAGACATCATCTAATGATTGGTTATGGTCAGGCTGTTGAAGTTATGTATACTACCAGAATGCAGAACAATGACAGATAGTAACAGTATCACCCACAGCACAGTGTCAAACCATGTCATACACACATGTGTAGTCAGGTTCTGAAATGTGTGTAAAACAATGCATACTGGCCACCAATACAAACTATGTAGTGTTACTGTGTAATACAGGGCATGTCACCTTGCCCATGTGTCCACTATGCACGTACATGCAGACAGTGCACCTCCACCATGTTCACAGATGTACACCTGCAAATTTGTGCTACACACATCCCACACATACTGTCCACTCTCTAACACATGCTGCCAATACTATACACATCAGCCAAGTGGCACGTGGGCAGACAATACACTATTTTAACTAACACTGGTGTATACAATACGACAATGACATTCATAGCTTTAATGCATCATGCCTGCTCAGCTACACATTCAAGCATATCATTACACTCTACTGCTGACAACATGGTAACATTGCTGTACTGCTATAAAGTCACCCTGTGCATCAGCACCATGGTAGCCTATTCCTGCATCGATGTTACAGATGACAGGAGGTGGCACAGGTTTCATCATATGCACAGGGTGTGTTGTTGGTTTGCCAGAGGCCTACAGTGAGCCATCCAATCGACATGTATGTGTGTGTGTGTGTGTGTGTGTGTGTGTGTGTGTGTGTGTGTGTGTGTGTGTGTGTGTGTGTGTGAGGGGCAAGAGTAGTGCTATGGGCCAATGTTGATGTAATGTGTGTGGGTATGTATTAGCCCTAGGTGTCTGGTTTCTGTGTGTGTGTCTCTGCATGCACACAGTTCCACCATGTGGCTGCCATATACTGGTATTTGTGGGACAGCCACAGACTGTACCTGCCAGGCTTTAAAGATCACCATCTCTGGCCACGGATATGGTACCTATGCCTGGCAGGGGTGCTACTGACACTATCAGGTACTAAGCCAAACTGGGTACTATCCCCAGAGGTAGATGGGTGTACACTGGACCCAGGTCCCTGCTGGGACTGTCCAGAGCCATGTGCACGTGGTCTTCTAGGAAGTTCTATCAACAGCCCACCCCCAACAGTGCTGGGGCTAGTACTGGCACTACTGGAGTGGCTGTGACTTGTGGGACATCCATGGCAACTGCCAGCTGCTGATGTTGCTGGCCTACATCCATGTCGACGACTCAACCATCCCGCACTGTCCTGATACATGGACATGACATTGCGGAGTACATCTAATGTCTCTCCACAATGTCTATCTGTGACCTCAGTGTAATGACAGATGGCACCTGCTAGGTCACAGATACTGTCAATTATGGTGGTGTTGTGTGCCCTCTGTGCCCTTAGTCCCTGTCTGGTGTACCATTCCATACATGCCTGTGCCTCCATGACAGCCTGGAACATGCGTGATGTTGTCAGACCTGTGGCACGTCTGCCAGTGGCATGATGAGCAGCAGTGCTCCGTCGAGAACCCCTGGACATCTGCATATGTTGTATCCTTTCAGACATCTGGGTATGGCTGCTGTGTTGGGATGCATGTGCCATGGATACCACACTGTCCTGGCCAATGCTAGTTGTATGCTGTCCCTTAGCTAAGGGCATTGGTGATGGATGTATTGGCAGTATGACTGTGTGCATGGATGGTCTGGACACTTGTGTACTGTCGATTGGCGGCCCAACGACAGACCCTGGCAAACATGCCTGTGCCTCAACACACCTATCATCATCATCACTATTTTGCTCAGTTACATTGGTTTGCCCACTGCATTGAACCAGCCCAAAGTCAGCACCTGTGAGAAGAAGACAGGAAACACACTCTACGACCTGTACATGATGTTAGCACATATGCACACATGCACACACATGCACACACGCACACACGCACACACGCACACACGCACACATGAACACATGCACACATGAACACATGCACACATGCACACATGCACACATGAACACATGAACACATGCACACATGCACACATGCACACATGCACACAAATGCACTCCTCACTAAAACAGACACACACACATACACATACACACACACACACACACACACACACACACACACACACACACACACTCACACACCACCAGCAATCCAGAACATACTCAATAGTGGGTGATAGTGGGGTACAGTATCATAAGGCAAACAGTTATATCACACGTGTCAGCATGCAGGACGTGTGTTGCTCAACAGCATGCAGTCCATGTGTAGACAGCCCTTGCTAATAACAGTATACATGGCTTTGATGCATGTGTGTTGTTGTTCAGTGATCGGCCTCACCCTGGAACGCAATGTGTACATGGACACAACATTGCTGTGCAAGTCTTAAAAGCTCTGCAATGTCTTGTGCACCATCACTCACAGGTATACATACCATGGCTGGATGTGTATGTGTGTGTCACATAGATATCCATTTCTGATTAGTGTGTCTGTGTCTTTAGCAGATGATTGTGGACACAGGTTTAGCACATGCATGCTATGTATACACACAGGATGAGTGGTGCATGTATACCTGATGGAATACCATTGCTCAACATAGCCATTGCACAGTGGTTATGGTGAGTGTAGGACATATTGTGGACATGCCAGTGCCAGCCATGACATGGCATGCTACAACACAAGTGCAACGTTAAACTTCACACATACACAGCGTGTGTCATGTGACCTATACACTCAATAGCATTACATGACATATATGTGTCACTGTGTACAAATGGTGATTGCTATGCATAATGTGTATCGGTGCATATGTTTGCACACACACACAACATTGAGGTGCATAGCAGGTAATGCTATGTGTGGTACTGTGGTCACTGTAACTGGATGGGGTGTAGTACCATGAGCCATCATCATGCAGCATCATGTGGTCACTCAAGACTACTAATGTGTGCCAGACCGGCACATACCATGCTGTACCAGAACTGCAGTACCATGGCTACATTCACCATTTCATAGCCACTTGTTACATGGGTTTGTAAGGTGCCCAATAGGGAGCATTGCCTAACATGAATGTGTTGCATGTTGGAGAGTGTCGCACTGCCCCATGATAGGCCTCTATCCCTCAGGTATATCATGTGTGCTGTGTGGATGACATTTGGGATACTGGAGTGTGACCTTACAGTTGTGTCTAAATATGCCATGTGTAGCATATTAACATGTACTGCATATGACGGAGTTCTGTATGTTGTGTGCATGTGTATCGACTGCCTATCCAATGTCTACTATAGTGTAGCCACAATTGTTTGGGATGCTCTGTGTATTGCATGTGTTTGAGGCAGCCACTCATGTTACTGAGATGTACATAGTCTCACAGCAAACATGCACAGCATGCATTATGCTTAGTTGTGTTACATGTGTACATGGCCTACACCTCACCTATGGCATGCACATTTTATTAGCAATATTAAATGTAGAACACACTCACCAGCATGGGTCTGCTGCCTTGCTGTCACACCAGAAGGACCTACAAGGATATGAAACAGTTTGTCAGTGGCAACAACTGTGGCATTGCTACTGTGGCTTTGCAGTCTTACAGTAGCACAATGGTTGACAGTCACAGGCCTACACATCATGTTCCAAATTATCAGTATTGAACAGCACCAGGCTCCACATCTTCTAATTACACAGTACACATCTCACATATGCATGATCTAACAATAGAGGTAACAGTAGTCGACAGATACGCCAACTTACCTGCATGCTCCATGTGAACTTGCTGAGGGGCTCCGGCCTCCATGAAGATGCATGTGTGCTGTTGTTGTTGTTGTTGGCCGGGAGCCCCCAGGCTCAGGAGCAGCTCCTCCACTCTGGTGAGGGGGGATGAGTGGCAACCCCACCACCTGTGGCAAGCTGTTGTCTACGGACATCAGACGCACGCTGCCTGACATGTCTGAGTAAATCACTGCAGTGATGTCGTACCTGCTCATAAGTCTGGTTATGCATGCTTATGTCATTTATCCTACGGACAACATCTTGCCAGAGCGCAGTCCGCTCATGCTGGTCCTGGCTGGTTC
>NC_056744.1:268755615-268768115 GCF_019279795.1 Protopterus annectens | reverse complement strand
TCAGTTTATGTGTCCAGCGGACATGTGTCCAAAATGGGCAGCTATGTATGGGGCGTGATTTTCTTATGGAGCAGATTGCCCATTTTTTTTTTTTCAGGTGAGAGTGGAATGTGGGGTAGGGGAAGTAGGTATATTTGGGGAGGTAGGTTGGGCAGGTAAACAGACAAGACAAACAAGGTGCATACAGGGGCGGAATATGATATATGGGGTGGGTGAACACCATTGACGGGGAAGGGTGTTTGGAAATCGCAAGCCTATGAGCCCACAGATGGCAACAGTGGAACTGAGATCCCCACCCATGGGCAGTCACCACTGCACCTTCACAGAACACTCAATGTCCCTACGCACCACAGCCTGGACTGTTCGGAGGGTGATAGGTGGCCCTCTTCTGGCCACGCTTGCATGGGGGGGACGAGCCCCATCCCCTGCAGTGCTTCCACCCAAAGGTGGCACAGGACCAATGGAGGAGGGGGTCCCAGGCTGGACACCGGACCTGCTGGTGCCAGGTGCCATCACCAGCTGAGGTGGGACAGGTGGGTCCGCTGGGACCGGCCTTCCCATACGTTCTATGTTTAGGAGGATTTGATGACAATATGGGTTAGTAATAGCCAGCAGCATTCCAATTTAGTTGTAACAGCATACAGTAGTATTCCCATTAACCCAACACACCAGAGTTCCAACAGTTGAACAGCAAGCATAACACATATATATATAGAAGAACAGTGGACATTCCAACAGCATGCAGGATTGATTGGTGGCAACAGGCCACCAAGACTGTGGTATGTGAACAGGGCACATGCATCAAAGTAAATTCAAATATTTATAAACCAATAGGACATGTGTCCCAACAAATGTTATGAGATTAAACATACCCATTGAGGTGTGGAATTGCATTGTTTAGGCAGATACAGTAGGGTGTAAAAAGATATCTCCATTAACAACTTATATATACTTGTAGTTTACACTACATTCCTATTGACTGCAGTTATATATCCCCTACATGTATTATTACACTGGGCAATGTCTGTTAAAATGTATAATGGGTTTTGCTAGTTCTTGATATACCTGACCTGTATCTGACATACAAACTGTCCTGGATGCAGATGTTACTGCTACATATTTATATATTTCATTTATATTTGAATATCTACATGTCTGTATGTGTTCAGGTGACATTATCAGGTATATGTTGACAGCCCCCTACATTTCTAGCAGCACATTGACATTTCTTGGGAACACAATAACAAGCTACTCATGTGCCAGATTAACCTGTACATGCCGGCCATGAACCGACAGTTGAGGACTGTATATATGCTTAACAGCTACTGGCACTCCCTTCATCCACTTTATATGGGCCTACCCATGTGTGGGTTGACTGCGCTTACTACAACAGTACTATTTCTATAATGCAAGGGTACAACAACATATCAAAGAAAGTGACACGGACACACTCCAGGAATTATACCTTTATTTATTACATTACACACTTTTCTAGTGGCTCTCTCATTTATTTGATATATCAGTGCATGCAGAGACCTCTTATTCAAGACATATTATACCTTTATTAATGGGTTACAACACCTTTTCATGCTGTCTCACGTATTTTATATAACAGTACATACAGAGAAGTTATTCAACACTTATTATACCTTTATTAATGGGTTACAACACTCTTTTTCAGGCTCTCTCACTTCTTTTATATGACAACACATGCAGAATAATTTCTAACCTGCCTGGTGGTGCAGCCTTAGCAGCCTATCTGCATAGGCTTGCTGATTTGCAGCACGGACACCTGCAGCTGTGAAGTAAATGAAGGGATATTGAGACATACCTATCCATAACATGGACTACTATAGCAATTCTGACATACTTCATTCCATGGCTACATACTCAGTAGTGGGGCATTTTCCATTTGATGGGCCTCCTGTATCCACTGGTTCAGTCGGTCCTCCTTGCATCTCTTCAGGTCTGAAAAGTGGTGTCTGACCTGCTCACCAGTCCGAGGGATGCCTGTGGCACTGGTGAGATCATGTGCTAGACGGTTCCAGGCTTCTGCTTTATATTCAGTGCCCTGAAAATGGCCCTGCAGGAATCTTGCATCATGTTGATGGACAAGGAGCCAAACCATTACTTTTGACTCCTCAATGCCCCACCATTGCGCTCGAAAATGAGAGCCGTCTCCAACACCGGCCATACTGTCTGCAGATCGGAGCTACAACCAGTTATGGCAATTATTCCCACCTATGGAGCTTAAATATGCCTCATTTCCCACACTTATTTGTGATTGGCTGGTTTTGAAAATTCTCAGCTAAGAACAAACCTGCTTAGCAATGGGTAAACTTCCATTGCTATATATGAGTGTGTTGGAAATGCATCCATATTAAAAACTGTCATGGCATAGTCGTTTAGTATTGTGATTATGGTGCACAGTATCCCAGGTTCGAGGCCTGCCACTGCTTTTTATTTTACTACTGGCCAGACCGGCTTGGAGGTGTGGCTGTGTTTAGCCAACTTTGCTCAACTTTGCTCAACTTTGCCCAATGTTGCTCGACGTTGCTCGACATTGCTCTACATTGCTCTACACTGCCCGATGTTGATCTAGTTAGCGCGGTGCGCAGCTCCACGCAAACATGTTTTGTTTGCCCTAGTTGGCGTGATGCGCAGCTCCGCACAACACTATTGCGCTAGTTATAGCACTGCTAAGCTATGAGCTATTGTACTTAACTGCGCTTAATACTAGTAAACTTTGCTTAGTACTGCTTCACATTGCTTAAGATATATTACTTATGCATTTTTCAGTATGCATGACCATTCCACATGCTTATATATATATATTAAATATTGTTCACTATCACATAGGTTATTTCAATGCATTTTACTGTGATTTAAAAGGTAAATGTCAGGAATTCTATTTATGCACACATTTCCGACAGAAAATATATAGGGGAGTGGCGGGACTCGAACCGGGAATGCCTCCTCTTTGTGCGAGGTCTCTACCACTATGCTATTGCTATTTGGCTTAAATTGCATATAAATAGTTTATTATCCTCTTCGATGTCTACACTGCTAACTGTAGCTAAGCAATGGGCAAACCCGCGCAAACAGGCGCAAATGCGGGCAGCTATATCGGGAATAATAATAAAAAAAGGAAACCTTTACATTTTAAACTTGTACAGGGATTTAGAATGTGGGGGAGTGTAGTGTTGAGTATGTGGACATTTGAGCGTACTCACACATTTCAGTTGACATTTGCAGTTTAGGCACTTGCAGGGGCGTGGATATTTGGACTGCTCGGCAGTCTGACACGCCCCCTGCACTCGTGCACGTTCCATGTAAGCCTTAGAGTTGAGTTAGTGCGCACGCATGAATATGCATGATGCACTGACATCAGACCCTTACACTGCAGTGTCCGTGTAAAACTTAGTCTTACACGGAGGATTAGTGAATCCCGGCCATTAAGTAAAAACTAGTGAAAAAAAAACACTCCTACATACCAAGCCAATTTTACTTACACAGGAATTGGACTCTCCCATCTTCTCAAAATGCTTTTGTCCTGGCTTCAGTATGACTGCATTTCTTAGGACTATAGACTATTCAACAAAATAATATGCACAATGGTCATCATTTTGGTGCAGAATTTGTTGATTTATTACGGCCTTTCAACCTACTGTTTCATAATCTAGTAATCAATAAACTAAAATAAAAAATCAAAGGGTAGCATCATGGAATCAGTATAGATCCTGGTTTCCTTATTACGTGTCCTATTATTTTCACATTTTTAACCATTCTCTCCCAAAATGGTCTACCTAACTTAAAAAAATATTGTTTATGTAGACCATCTTCTCTAAAAACCAGGACCTTCTTTTTAACTATAAACCCAGATTCAGAAACAGTTCATCAGTTTGCCCAGGTATGTCACCGAATCCACAATAATAAACTAATAATACCTAATTAAAAAAATTAATAAATAAATTAATAAATAAAAATAACAAAAAAAAACAATCTCTTTGATATCTGGCACTCCACAATGGTTAGCTCACATTTCTAAACTACTGCTAAAAGACCCATGGGGCACCCCTTTCCTACCAGTTCAGTAATTATTCACCTGGACCAAACCATAAACTTCTCTTCTCATTACAAAAGGTATCACAAATCTAAAATATAAATATGCTAGCCATCTTACAGCTGATTAGAGGAAAGTGAACAGTGAAAAAAAAATCTTATCTAGAATATGCTCTGTACCTCAGTCCAGACAGTGTGTGTGTGTGTGTGTGTGTGTGTGTGTGTGTGTGTGTGTGTGTGTGTGTGTGTGTGTGTGTGTGTGTGTGTGTGTGTGTGTGTTTGTGCACGCGCATGTGTGTGTGTGTGTGTGTGTGTGTGTGTGTGTGTGTGTGTGTGTGTGTGTGTGTGTTTGGGAGGGCTTCATTGGTAAAAGACTATATTAAATACTGCGTATGTTTCTGCAGAATCTCCAAGTCCACACAGATATACCAAGTGATTGTTATGCTGCATTTCCTTCACATTCGTGCATACATCTTTCAAATATACTCTTTTCATATCATGTCTTGATAAAACTTGCACTTAGCTACAAGAAGTAGTTCAGTTTAGCAGCAAGGATAAATGTCTAATGATTCAAAATATGACTGGACACTCAGGATAAACAGGTCACAATTCACTGCAAGCTGATTTTTCTGATCAGACTCCTGTGGCCCAACACATGATGCATTCAAGCTACGAGGTGAATCTGAACCACAGTATAGGCAGGCCTGTACCTCAGTATTATATACTAAAGTTTTTGGCAAAACATATAGTTTTGTGCACCTTAGGTACTGATAGTAACTCAAAATTACTAATGAGCATGCCTGTATATGTGCAATAAATATTATAATATTTTCATTATT
Source organism: Protopterus annectens (assembly GCF_019279795.1). Lineage (NCBI taxonomy): Eukaryota > Metazoa > Chordata > Ceratodontiformes > Protopteridae > Protopterus > Protopterus annectens. Next base: position 268,763,214 of record NC_056744.1, on the reverse strand, counting down.
TCACTAATATTGAATGGCATATGCTTACACCGCCATATGGGAAGCATCTCATGTGCAGACAGCAATGATTCATGGGGTCTTCATTTTTGAACGCTCTTTCTGTATTACTTCCTTGGTAAAGATTAAGCGGATGTAGATTGTTCTAGCCTAATACTAAGCAGCTTATCTTTTTTTTTCTGAGAGACATCCATAGTAAACAACCATGCAATCTTTAAGACACCCTTACAAAAAGAAGTGTACATATCTTGCTGTTTATTGCCCTATCTATTATAACTGGCATAACCACAAAATGACCTACCATACAAAGCTCTTTCTAGGCATCAGCAATTTGTAAGTGGCTTCTGGATGCTCATGACATATCCACACAGATGAGTTTTTAATAAATAACTGCTTTATTGGTCTAATGGTTTATTTTTATTGTGAACAACTAACTTATCAGGAATTCAGTCTTCTGGAAAGTCATAATGAAACTTATGTATGAACTCAAACATACATGCACACATGCACACACACATGCAAGGAAGTAAATATTGTGGGAAGAAATAGCCAGGGAACTGTTATGGCTAGGCTTGTATAGGCCCTAGGGCAGATAGCCTAGTACCAATCTATGAACCTATGAACATACATGTGCACAAGCATATATGGCATGCATATTTATGACACCCTGCCTGGTGTCAGAGCCATGGCCTCAAGCTCAATGCCAAAAAGTGCAGTGTCATCACCTTTGATAAAAACTCTGTACCCATGAACTACCACATAGGCAGCAATCTACTTAACACCGAATGTGTGATAAGAGACCTTGGGACCCAGGTGGACAGTAGTCTCTCCTTTGATAGTTACATTGCCACAGTAGTCAGGAAGTCCTTCTATGTGGCACACCTCATCATAAAAGGGTTCTCATCCAGGAAAAAAAGAGGTCATTGTTCCCGTCTACTGGACACTCCTTAGACCGATTATAGAGTACAACGCCACTTTTGGAATGTACCTCACAAGACATCTGCAGCAGCTGGAAAGGCCACAGAAGTACCTCACAAAGAGGATTACTGGCCTCAAACAAATGCCCTACACTGACTGTCTCAAAAAACTCCAGCTTTACTCCGTAGCATATCGCCTACTCCGAGGTGATCTCTGCCTAACATATAAAGCTATGTCAAACCCAGAGCTGTTGGACATGCTACACCTAAAGAAATCCCAATCCCTCTGAGCTACACGCTCTAGGGACCTAAACCTTGTCACCATAATAAACAGGTCATGCTGGAGGGATAGATTCTTGTCCCAGGGACTTCCCATACTCTGGAACAGGCTACCCATCTATGTCAAGCAAAGTTCTTCAATAGCACTCTTCAATAAAAATCTTGATGAGTGGATGGGAAATAGGAAATACACCCCGGGGATCACTTCTGTGTCTCTGCTCGACAGTGGCAGAGGAAAATAACTTTCTTGGGTGGCGTAAGCCAGGGAACCTTGTTGGCTAGGCTTATATAGGCCCTTGGGCCGATAGCCTAGTACCTACCTATGAACCTATGAAATTAAATGAAACATATTTTTCAAGATCTTTAACTGCAAACATTTTATTTCATTTCATTTTTAAAACATTATGATTTAGTTGTTTTAACTTACTACAAAACTGTGTAATGTAATCTAATGTAATGTACTCTCCCTCTCACCTTTCTTTGCCAGTATAATACAACTGAATGAATTTACTTTTAATTGAAAATTATACATTTTAAAATATAATTGCTATTCTTACTGGTGACTGAGACTCTGAGTACATACAGATAAGGCTGCTGACTTGCTGTTACTTGTCGGAGCTGTTGCATTTTTAAACCAATTCTAAAACAAAAGCTTTGTAAACTTGATAAACAGTGAAATCCTTTATGTTATACTTTAGTGCCATCTTGTGGCTACTTGTCATATCTCATATAGTTTTATTTTTATTTATTTTTTTGGAACATTATAGTAGTTTGCTTTGCCTTGCTGATGTTCATATTTTGACACCTTTCTTTACAGTACACATACTGGTGTGCTGTCTTTTAAAGAGACCATTATATTTTATTTTTCACCTAAATGTAAAATGACATAACTTTTTATGTAAAGTATTATTATAGATTTTTACAAAACACACTTTTCTGAATGTAGTAATACTTGCGGCAGCAAAATATGTTATAGTTAAATGTATTATCATAGTTCCCCTTAGTAATATTCTGATGAGTACATCCTGAAACAATGATGTGGGTTAATGCCATCGACAGATGTCTTGAAGGGGTGTTTGAATTGTTAAGGTTGTCTTCTTTTGAATGGTGCTGCCCCTTGTGCAGCCATTTTAACAATGCACTGGTAGACACAGGCATTTAAAACCAACTTTCTTTATATAGCCTACTCTAGAAATTCTAAGCGTACTTAATAATCAAAAGCTCCATGAGGCAGATTGTTCCTCTTCATGTGTAGATCTTTACTGTTCACCTTAGACCGATAGCAAGCCAGGTAATCAACTCCTAATCTCTTGGGCACTACTTCCCCACCATGCCACAGTAGTAAGCAACTGGAACCATGGATCTGCACTTTTAAACTGTTTCTGTAGCCAACTTCATTGAAATGCCTATCCTGTGATACAGAATTGTAGCTGGCTCAAACAACCGCCTGTGCTTGTACTGTGAACCAGTGCCCCCCACCCCCTCAGCTCTACAACTGAAGAGCAAACAAATGCATGCCCCCCCCCAGATCTTCTATGGAAGGGCAAAAAAAATGGACATTCCTTCTACTGGTACATCAACCTGATGCTAGATTCAAAGCACAACCCCTCTCCTTCCTGCCTAGCCATTCAGGTCCCATTTTTGTACTCAGATCTGAATGCTATAGCAATCTGTGTGTGGTCTAAACTTTAGTGGTTTGCTACAGTTTAAAAGTAAAACAAAATCTCACTTTTTTAACTAATACTTGTGCACTACCTGCATGGAGCACTATGGCACTCATGTTTTAGTAAAATTTTTGTTTTCTTATAAACTATAGCAAACTGCTTACTACAGATATTACAGTTTATATCCTGCATGCACAGAACAAAATGTAGCAAGCAGTTTCTACAGTTTAGACTACACAAGGAGTACTACAGCAGTCAAGTTTGAATCTGGTAGTGCCTTAAAGATCGGGATCGGCTGATGTTGACCCCCAGCACTTTGTATCCAGGGCAGCTGCCCCTGTTGCCCTGCCATAGCTATGCTACTGCTGGCACAATGTAGCAGTTGTCTCATGTTCAATGACTACCACCTACTTCTTAAACAATATACCACAGTGCATGAGAGATGCAGTTATATAATATTATTGGAGGAAAAGTTCACACATGAAGCCTCTACAATTAACAAAGTTATTAGCACCATGTAGCTCCTCAGTAAACCAATCCCAGGTGTAACACATAGACCCACATATGCTGAGGTTCTTAGAAGTACCCCACCTAAACCTCAGTTGTCTCCTAAAACTAACTCAAGAAACAAGTACCTTCAGCAACCTCACAAACACACATCAGAGGCTGCACCCACAATGAAACATACATGCACGTGTCATACAGACTCACTTCAAAAGCCAAAAAGCAAACCACCACTCATACCAATATCATCACCATAGACAGCTCCATACTGAGACATACAGATGCACCACTCACAAGGCTGTGCAAAGAGACAGTCATGGCCAGTTGCCTATAGATGCCTGGATTTACCACATCAGACAAGCACACATGTCTTTCCAGTATAAGTACACATATGACACAGTCATTGCACATGTGAATGTAAATAACTTGAGGTGTACCTCCTTGGACTATATAAAAAGAGACATGATGGAGCTCTCAAAATATGTGTCTGAGGTAGACATGATGGCGCTCTCAGAATATGTGCCTGAGGAAGACATTGGTGGAACTCTCAGAATATGTATCTGAGGGAGACATGATGGAGCTCTCAGAAGATGTGTCTGAGATAGACATGATGGAGCTCTCCGAATGTGTCTGAGATAGACATGATGGAGCTCTCCGAATATGTGTCTGAGGTAGATATAATCTTAGTCTTTAATGTCATTCTACCATCACCAAGAAGGATGCTACAGTACCATCATAAGTAATTGACTTCAACAATTGGCTTAGATTCTGGTATCATTCTATGAAAGGTTATAATATATATCATTCTGGGAGGAGATGGTAGACAGTCCAAACTGCTTTACCAGGGATGGCCTGCACCTGTCCCCCAAAGTTTCCATAAATATTGGCTAAAATCAGTCTGTACTAAAACTACCAGAATTACTAAACAGAATATAGACAACACTTACTGGTGCTCATTGTTTGGAACTTTAAAAAACTTCGCACCCTAAAAGCACAAATTACAATGGAAAAGAGATATATACATCATCATCATCATCTGGTTCAAGACCACTGAAAGCACTTCATCAGTAGAGAGCTTCAACGCCTGTCACTCATACAGGCTAACAGCATTAGAAGTCGGCACTAAAGGTGGAGGTATCTCTATATTCTGAAAAGAAAAAGGTCACCTTGAGACTCATTCAACAAGATTATAATTTGTAACTCCTTTATGTCCAACTTACTATAAACAGAACCATTTTTCACATCATAGGTAATTACAGGAGCCATCTATGTCTTCCTCTGCCCATACCTCCTACATAACCTGAATGGAGTTCCTACATATCAAAACAACACCGTTTTCTCAGGACAGTTCAACTATACCAGCATCATCTGGGAAACATATACATCCTCAAACATGTAGCCTAGAAATTTCTAGACATCATGAATACAAACTGCAATTAGTCCACACCCTAACCAGGATGGGGATAAAATCTGGACTTGGTCCTTACCAGTACGGATACTTCTGTGCTCCATGCCTGTAGCAACCTCCTCCCATGTCAAAATGGACTACAAAGTCAGTTATATTGACCTTAAGTTTGAAGCCAGAATCATCCTTTAATACCTCAGTATTCAGAGACTATGCAAAGGCTAATCTACTGAAAATGACCTGGTTGAATTCAGAAGCCCCTTCTATCTCAATGATCACATTGCTTATATGGAGTCCTTTATTGCCAAGGTCTATGTGCATGTAAAAAGTTGCATAGATGCATATGTCCCCCTCAAAAATAAATAAAACACAAAATTCAAAAATAAACCATGCGGTGGAACCCTAATATAAATAGGGTCTATATCTAACTGTCAAGAAACAAAAAGCATGCTTGCCAAACTAAACAAGGAACTCTGAATCCTGATCATATCAACCAAAGTCAGATATGAGGTAAAAATAGCCACCCAGACAAAAGAGAAACACAAAGCCGCCTTTAACTATGTTAGAAATCTCAGAGACAAAGTTCAACACAACACAGAAAACATTTACAAAAAACACATTTATAAAAGTAAATGATATCATATACTAATACCTAGAGGACATAGCCAATCTACTACAAACAAATTCAGCTCTAACTTCCCCCTTCCCACTCCAATACTCTCAGATAAAATACCCACATCTACCTCCCTAATCTCCCATGAACAAGTTCTCAAGGCACTATGTAGGGACAAGGATACTACATCTATGTGGCCAGATAACATACCAAGCTGCCTACTGGACAGTCTGAAATATGGATTATTAGCCTCAAAACAGACTTAGTGGGGGGGAGGGGCGTGGCCAAGGATGAACACAGGATAGCAGCAGATTTCTTCAGCTCCACCAATTTCATTACATTGACAGAAATTAATTACTTAAAAAATTAATTCTTGAAGTAATTTTCTTTCTAAATATGTTTGTTTTATATAGTTCTTGAACTATATCTAAAAAAGAAAGGAAATCTTAATAATATTCCTGTCAGAAATTACTTTGGAAATTTTCCTGTCAGTTTATCAGTCTGAAATGAGTTCCAGTAAGACAAATTCTCAAGACTCCAGCATCAAGAAAGAACTTCAGTCTCTGATAATTATAGTCCAGCAACTTACTGCTAAGATGGATAAAATGGATACTAAAATAGACACTTTCATAGAAAAAACTACAAAACAAATAGACTTGTTACATATGGACCTGCAACAACATAAGATCCAGATGACAGGCATAGAAGAAGCTGTGAATGACATGGAAAATAAAATACAAGAACAGGAAATCAACATTGAGTTTCTGCTGAAACAAAATACACATTTACAAACAAAGCTGGATGACCTGGAAAATAGATCTAGGCGCAATAACATTAGGATTTTTGGACTGCCAGAAAATACTGAAGGTAACAATATTACTTCTTTTTTAACAACATGGCTCCCTAAAACTTTAGATTTACCAGAAGCATTCTCTTTTGGTATCGAAAGAGCACATAGATCTATAGCTAATACTAACTCTAACAAAAACTATCCTAGATCAGTTATAGTTAGATTTCTATCATCTTTTGATAAAGAGATGGTTCTTAAATCTGCTTGGGCTAAAGCTCCTGTTAAGTTTAATGAGACAACTGTGCGTTTTGACAATGACTATTCTTCCATGGTAATTGCTAAAAGAAAAGTTTTTCTGCCACTAATAAGGGAGCTTAAAAAAGCACAGTTTAAAACATACCTTCTGTTTCCTGCTAAGCTTAAAATCTTCCTTCCTGATGGTCCTAAGGTCTTCGATGATTTAGACTCTGCTTTACTGTTTGTCAAAGAAAAAAGGATTTTGGATAAAATAGAAGAAATGGAATGGGCTAGTTCTTCATTAAAGAGATTGGCAACTGAAGCTTCCTGGAAGACTTCAGAGAAGAAGAAGAGACTAAAAACAAATGATTTGTTATATGTTTTTTCTCTCTCATCATTTTAGTTCATTATTAATCTTTTGAATATAGTTCCTGCATTTCCAGAAAGCCACAAATATTTTGGAAAAGATTTAATCAAAGTTATTCTCTATGTGCAAAGAAATGTTTTGTTTCATAACCAGTCAAAATGCCTGAGGATTTAATGGCAGGCCGTCACTCGACTTGTTTTTGTTTCTGAAAAAGTAAGGTTAGTAATTTGATACATTTTTTATCTTTACCTTTTTTTTTCCCTTCTTCTTTTATCATTTTCTTTGTTTAAACAATGACATTCTATTTAGATTATGTAGTGGGTAAAGGGTGGGGGAGGGCAGGGAGAGAACAGTAATGAAAATATCATTAATAGAATAATAACATATTTATTTCTTGTAAAAGTTTATAAGTTCTTCAAATGGTATTTCTAATTATACTTTCTTGATTATACTGCTTATGCTTGTTTGTAAATAATCTGTCATGCTTTAACTAATAATAATCAGAACTAAATAAGAGTAAATAATATGTTTTATTTTGAACTCTATTAATATAAACAGTAAGTAACATTCCATTGTATATACTTCTTACAGCTTTCTCTTACATTTTTTTATTTCTGCCTCACTCCCTTTTATTTTCTACTCTCTTTTTCTTTTCTTTATTAATATATAGAAATGCTTTAGACTGTGTGGGCACAGTGAATAATAGGATTTGTATGAAAATTGAGTTGGGAGAAGAATGCTGAGTTTTATTGCTTGTTGGTAATTTTGAGTTTAATTTCACTTGCACAGAGGCTGTGATGATCTGTGGAATACATTGTGGAGGTTC